>NC_051160.1:72519710-72819710 GCF_013339745.2 Dermacentor silvarum | reverse complement strand
CATGTGCCTTTGGTCCACAGTCCTTCCGTAATACGCTAGGGTCTTTCGTAATAGAGTAGTGCTTTTCGTCCTCCCAGAGCAGATGCTCAAGAAAGATCCGTAAAGCTGGATGCAGGACCGGGGTATTTCATCGCCAATCATTGCCGAAGGTGTCAATGCTATGTGTCTATGCACGTCACAGGAACTCTCGGCCACTGCTGGCTTTAATACAGTCTATTAGCACTTGAAGACATTGCATGCAATGAGAAGGGCACAATCGCGTTAGGATTACTTCAGTTCGTAGCTGAAGTACGAAAATATCGGAACGTGGGTAGAGTTGGGACTTTATCCAACTTGGGAAGCAGGCCAATTAACTTCCCGGAAGTTAGGGTTTACGAGCGTGCGAGATAGATTTAGGTTTTTTTTTTTTGCCCTATTTTCCACCCACATTTTCACAGCTTTGGTAAGCCTTCATTGAAAGCCTAGCGTCCTTCTGATATTCTGCATCACTGCACAATTTTTTTACTGCTTCATTAGATGGTACTCCACTTGGTCAACCGACTGGCCCTCCTTTCCACTTGAAAAGTCCGTAAGAAAGCTTTTGCACAGCTCGATTTCGACGTCTGCAATACCCAAATAATGTATTTCCCTATTCGCAGTGCATTTCATTCTTGATTTGCCCATCGTGACCGCACACAAAGGACGGAAATGAGACAAGAGCTTGTTTCCGTCGTGTCTTTCCGCCCTTTGACTGCACGCTAGGGAATGCAAACTAGCCCGGTCTCACACCTCGTTTCATTCATCTGGTTTCGAGCCACATATCTCGTCTAAGTCTTACATTGCAGGGAAATATAATTATCATTCAAAGATGTTTGAGTGCGTGTACCGTTTACATGTTTATGCACGTTTAAACAGCCCGACCACTAAGCTATCACCGCGTGTAAAGCAACATCACAATGCATGCACACAGAGTTTTCTGTCTGATCGCCCGCTACAAAGGGCAAGGCACCAATAACGATCATCAACATCAACAAATTTCCTCCGACGTGCTCAGGCTGCGCCTAGCAATGCACAAGGGGTCCCTGGCTGAGATTATTATGGAAGTCCCGGGCCGGGCCCGGCCACGGTACCACGAGCCCGGACTGGGCTCGGGCTTCATAGAGCGCGCCTGGGCCGTAAAATCATGTCCATGCAGTGCTCTACTACTACGGGGTCCCAGACGAGCACGTTTGCCCGACGCCACGGTGGCGCCGTAGTTGTGGCTGCCTAAAGGTGGGCCTAGTGCATGCGTCATTAGGCACGTGACGGCGCAGTCAATGGGGTGGAGGTAGTACCACGTCATGAGTGCATCAAATAGGCGCGTTCATGACGTTCTGAGGCCTGCAAACGCTATAACGCTTTCGCATTCCGGCATGTAAGCAGTCCTAAGTGTCTCTGTCAAATTTTGGCTCAGTTCCAGTTTGAGAAACTGATATTACGTCGACAATTTCGCTTTTCGTCACGCGTATCGCCACGACCTTTTTCTCCTTATTCGCCATTCCCCCGCAGATAGTGAATTGCTCGCTGGCGCAATCACATCTGGAACAATGGCTCGCTGTAATTGTCAATAAACGGTTTCTCACTCTGTCTTCTTTTTATCTTTCTCTGCAGGTGAACACGTTTGTAATATTTCTACATAAAAAGTAGATAAAACACGAAAAAAAAGCTATTGTATGGAAGTTAACCAGACTGGCGTCTGTGCTGCGCGCGTGGTAACAGCTCCGAGCGTGAAGCCTCAAGAAACAACCAGCCACGTGCCTTATCAGTCTACTAGACGAGACCGAAAAGCGCATTTAAATGTAGGTTCAATGTATGTAAAATATATTTTCTTACGATTCCCGATAAAAGAAAGACGCGTGATGCCTCAGTACTAATATTTATGGTTTTTCGTACAACCTATGGCAAACTTGTGAAAAATAGAGAGTATGCACCCCCAGGAATGGAGGACGCTTAAGATTCGCATTTAAGAGTGGAACGCAATAGCATTCAAAGATCCCTGGTTCCATATCAGGCTTTTTTCACGTATATTGAAATTACAGTGTGACGCTATCATGTCTCTAGGTGGTAGGTAAGTCGTACTTTGTGATTTTTCTGATGAATTTTACTATGAGAAATTTAATGTTTGTTCACTAATCCCTTGCGCCATGCGGAGGGCCTGTGTGGTAGGGGTGGTTCGAGATGAATTTCTCCGCCACGGATGCCACAGACGCCTATACTTAGGCCGACACCAACACCGGCGCCAACGCCGGATTTTCAGCGATACGGGGCCCTTAACGCTATCGTGTAAAATGTGGTTCGGGTGACGCAAATGTGCTGAAACTCTAGGGCTTCTGTTTTAAAACGCTCCTCCTTCTCACCATTGCCTTCTTTGTACGCGAAATTAAGCAAACTACGTCAGTAAGCAAAACCGGAAGCCGTTCAGCTCCTATACCTGTAAACAGCAAAATTATACCATCGTGTGTCGTCATCATCATCAGCCTATATTTATGTCCACTGCAGCACAAAGGCCTCCTCCTTCGATCTCCAATTACCCCTTCATTGAGATAGCTGATTCCAAATTGCGCCTTCAAATTTCGTAACTTCATCACCCCACCTAGTTTTCAGCCGTCCTCGAATGCGCTTCCCTTCTCTTGGTATCCATTCTGTAACTCTAATGCTGCACCGGTTATTCATTCTACGCGGCGTTACATGGCCTGCCCAGCTCCATTTTTTAATGTCAGTTAAAATATCAGCTATCCCCATTTGCTCTCTGATCCACACTTCTCTCTTCCTGTCTATTAACGTTAGGCCTAACATTTTTCGTTACATCGTTCTTTGTATGGTGCTTAACTTGTTCTCGAGCTTCTTTGTTAACCTCCAAGTTTCTGCCCCATATGTTAGCACTGGCAGAATACAATGGTTGTACACTTTTCTTTTGAAAGACAGTGGTAAGCTCCCAGTCAGGGTTTGGGAATGCCGGCCGTATGCGCCCCAACCCAATTTTATTCTTCTGTAAGTTTCCTTCTCATGATCAGGATCCCCTGTGAAACTATAGATCAGACTCCTTTACAAACTCTAGAATCTCACTAGCAATCCTGAGTTATTGTTCCCTTGCCAGGCTATTGAGCATTATCTTTGTATTCTGCATATTAATATTCAACCCGACTCTTACACTTTCTCGATTAAGGTCCTCAATCATTTGTTGTAATTCGTCTCCATTGTTGCTGAACCGGACAATGTCATCGCGAAACCGAAGGTTGCTCAGATATTCCCCGTTTATCCTCACTCCTAAGCCTTGCCAGTCAAAGAGCTTGAATACTTCTAAGCATGCAGTGAATAGCATGGGAGAGATTGTGTCTCCTTGCCTGACCCTTTTCTTGATAGGTAATTTTCTACTTTTCTTGTGGACAATCAATGTAGCTGTGGAATCTGTAGATATTTGCCAAGATATATTCACCTATGCATCCTGTACTCCTCCGTTGCTTAATGCCGCTATGACTGCTGGTATCTCTACTGAATCAAATGATTTTTCATAATCTATGAAAGCCATATGGAGAGGTTGATTGTATTCCGCAGATTTTTCTATTACCTGATTGGTGACTTGGATATGATCCATCGTAGAATATCCCTTCCTGGAGTCAGCCTCTACTCTTCGTTGACTGTAATCAAGTGTTGCCCGGATTCTACTGGATATTATCTTCGTGAATATTTTATATAATACTGAAAGCAAGCTAGTGGATCTATAATTTTTTACGTCTCTCTTCTAGTGAATAAGTAAAATTTTGCCGTTCTTCCAGCTCTCTCTGCCACACTTGAAGGCCTAAGGCATTGCGTATAAAGGGCCGCAAGCTTTTCAAGCATACCTCCTCCATCTTTGAATAAATCAAGTGTTAATCCATCTTCTCCAGCAGCTTTTCCCCTGGTCATGTCTTGCAAGGCCCTTTTAACTTCATCGCTAGTTATAGAAGGAGCTTCTGTAGCCTGTTCATCAGTACTTCGAATGAAAGTAGCTTGGCTGCTCGGGGTAATGTAAAGGTCGGTAAAGAATTCTTCCGCTGCGTTTACTATGTCATCGAAATTGCTGATGACATTACCCTGCTTATCTTTCAGTGCATACATCCTGCCTTGTCCTATTCCAAGTTTTCTTCTGACTGATTTCGTGCTGCGTCCATATTTTACGGCTTCTTCAATCTTTGCCACGTTATAATTTCGAATATCCCTTACTTTCTTATTGTTGATCAGTTTTGACAGTTAAGCGAATTCTATCTGAGCTCTTGAGCTGAGCAGGCTTTGTTGTTTCTTTTTAGGTCCTTTGTTACTTGGGAGAGCTTACCTACTGGTTGCCTTGGTGTCTTACCTACCACTTCAATTGCTGCTTCTGAGATCATCCTAGTTGTTTCTCTCCGTCGTCGTGTGTATACACGACAGCGAAGAGAAAAAAGCATACATAGAAGAAAAAGTGAACACTGCGATCACACTCATGGCTGCATAGGACTAGCAGGGTCCTTTAATAATTTTCATCATGAAAGAAAGCACTGAACGACCATGGTGCAAGTGTCAACCACTGTAGCAAATCAGCGCGACCATGGTCTCACAATCTTCGATCCGGAAAACACTTCAGAGTTCAGCCTGGTCAACGTGCTCGACAGAGACATGCGTTCGAGGATGCATTGTTGACTGCTAAATGTCAACGTCTTGCCAAAGCCGCATGACATCAGTGCCGCAAGTCCTGGTGGCAATCCACTCCCTCAACGCTGTTCTGTTGTACTCGGAGAGGAAATTCTTATAGCCCCCAACAGAACCGTCACGTATGAATTCGTGCCTTGGTGGCTAGTGCCTGACAAATTCCAGTAATTTATTTAATTCCGGTGTTATACAGGCATTCCTGCTCACCCTTTGTTTCACGACAAACTCGATGTTTCCTCTGACGTAGCTTTTAAAAGCGGCCGCATGCGTTCTTTTGTAGACAAGTCCACGATGCCCTGCAAGAAACCTGGGTCAGTGGAGATACCTCGACCGTACACCGGTCCTAAGAATTGAGCCACTCTTTTCACTTGTATCTTGGTGTCAGCGTGGAGTTGTTCGTAGGTCAAGAACAGCACATTACTCTCGTTTCTCCTGGAATACCATGGAAGAAGGCTGTTTGCCAGGTAGCATCCGTTGTTACCTTCTCCAGCGACAAAGAGTTTAACGAACTCGTCGAGCTCTATAAGGTCTTCTTCGCTGGCCGTCAGCGTTCTGATATGGTGGTAAGCTGATACGCACACGTCATACGGGTTCCTGGCGACATAGATATACTTCGCTCGTGTGGAAAACTTCAGCTTGTGGAAGGGCAGATGACTCTTGATGGTGCCCGGTCTGGGCATGTCGTATACGGCGTCTGCACCATACAGCTCTAAGAAAGGTGACTCTGTGAGCAGTCCTGCGAGGCTGCTCGGCGGCTCACCGTCGTGAAGGATGCTGTACGTCATATACTGGACCCAAGTGGTACCGCACTTTGGGTAGGCGACTATGAAAACGTCTCCTGCGCGTGGCTCGTACGCCAGTGCCGATGCAACTGCATCATCCGGGAAAAAAGCCGGAACAGTCACCCCTTGCACGGTCTTGAAGTATCCCATCAGCAGAAGCCTAGACGCAAGCAGACTGGGTACAAAGAGAGCAGAATTTAAGGACATGTTAGACACTGAGTTCTGAAACAGACGCTTTTAGTGCTTAGTGCGCACAAATATGCATCATTAGGAAGTTGGAGGACGTTCCTGGCATCATCTCTGCGAAGTGGCGCACGTACACTGTTCACGAATCATGACGCTAAGTCGATGGCAGAATAAGAAAATTATTCAACAAACCGCAAGCTATAACGGATAACTGGGCATGAAAAATAATACGTCAACATACGCTTTAACAGATGGTCGAGCCTGCTTTTAAGACTTGCGTTGACTTTACGGAAGTGACATGCGCCAACATTTACGTCACTCCTTCAGAGCAAGATTGTACAGGAAGCAAAAACTCGGTCGCTTACCTTTTCCGCGCTAGAAAACACAGCCGTGGACTTTGTCTCGTTGTTACTATTTAACAAATTAGATCCTCGAACGGAGCTTGTCGTTGCGCCGACAACTAACAGCTACGCTGTACGGAAGAAATGCCAGCAACTGAACAAGCTGCCACTATCGTGTTGCAGTTCTCAGTGGTTGCAAATATGCCTCGAGATAAGAGACCGGTTAGACAGACGTAATACCACCCACAACGTGCATTTATGTTCTCCGAAGGCCGAACCGTAGTCAAGGTAACTTGCAACATCAGCCAGTCGTTAAGTAAAGATAAAGCAAACTAGGCCAAGGAAGTTGCGGAATGAGCAACGAAAACAACTCGGTTACTGACTGCCAAAGTTTTGCGAGAGCGTGCGCACGCTCAATTTAGCGACAAAAAAAGCGCTGTAGACTGCTGTAGGAGGAGGAGGACGCAACTTTATTTTGTTATACTGGCTTAGTGAGGGCTGGCGACTAGGCGATGCCTTACAGCCACCTCCTCGGTTCTTTTGATGGTCCGAAGTTGAACCTGCAGGTATCGCTTCAGGTATCGTTCATGAGTATTGCTTCCCACGCTTCAGGCGAGGGAGTGGCAAGGAAGTCTGGGGGGTGATCTTCCCTGCAGTCCCAGAGAATGTGATTTAAAGAGGCTATGGACCCACATAATGAGCAGTGTGGGCCTATCAAGTCAGGGTAAAAGTGTGTCTATATTTGTGGGTTGGGGAAGGAGTGCGTTTGGAGTCGGCGCCAGGTGACTTCTTGTCCCTTGGTGAGCTTGGAATGTGGTAGGTGTTTTGTCCGTCTTACGAGGCGGTAGTGCTGTGCAATATCGTGGTATGTTGTCAGTGGCTCGCTGAACAGGTCCCCCGGCTCAGAGATTGGACCCACCGCTCGGCTGACGAATCCTCGAGCACACTGGTGGGCCGCCTCGTTCCCCGGGTTCCCTGCGTGAGCCGGGACCCATATCAATTCAATTGGGGTGGGTTCTTCTTCACTGTCTTCTTGTTTGGGGGAGAGTAGGGGGAGCAGTATTCGTAGCGTGGCTTTGGTCACGATTCCACATGCAAAGTTGGATATGGCGGTTTTTGAGTCACTGATTATAGCAGTAAACCCGGCCGCTGCAGCGAGGGCAATGGCCACCTCTTCTGCTTCCGCCGGGTTGAGGGCACGGACAGAACCGGCCGTACTTATTGGTGTTGCTCGGGGCGCAGATTGGTTGTTGTCGTTGTTGTTGTTGATCTTGGGAAGAGTAATTACGCTGATTGCGTACGTGGTATTTGAGCAGCGTCGACGTAAGCTGCTTCGGAGTTGGACGCATGGGTTTTGTGCAGGGCTTGAGCTCTTGCTTTTCGTCTGCCGTCGTGATGACCTGCCAGCACGTTTTTTGGCAGCGGCTTGATGATGAATCTCTTTCGGATGTCGGGGGGAATGTGGCAGGATTTTTGTGCGTTGGGGATACTCAGTGCTCGATACGGTCCAGGATCCAACGGCCCCATTGCTGTTTTGTTGCTTCCCTGTAGTCAGTGAATGTGTGCCGTGCGGTGCGCTTCTAGAAGCTCTTCCATGGTATTGTGTAACCCCAGGTTTAGGAGGTGCTCGGTAGGGGCGGTACGGATGAGCCCCAGCACCGCCTTGTACACTTTGCGAATCAGGCGGTCCAGTTGTGCTCTTTCGGTTTGGAGTAGATGTAAGTAGGGAAGAGCGTAGGTGAGCCTTGAGATGACAAAGGCGTGGATGATTTCGAGTAGCTCCTTCTCTTTCATACCTTTCTTGCGTGCCCTCATTCGGGTGATTAGATGGACCGTCTGATTCACCGCTATGCTGAGACGATCAATGGTGATGTTGTTGTGGTGATTCTTTTGTACAAAAAAGGCCCAGGACCCTTTTGTGATCCATGTGTAGTGGTGCCGTGGGTAGTGGGGTCTTTATTCTACGCCGGTCTTGGGTCGGAGTATTAGTATCTCCGATTTGCTCTGCGAGCACTCTAAACCGGCGTCAGTTACGTGCTGGACGACGGTGTCGGCTGCCTTCTGCAGGGTCTCTTCGACTTGTCCGTCGGATCTCGTGGTCGTCCAGAGCGTAATGTCGTCGGAGGAGAGATTGTGTCGCAGGCCGGGTATCATATCGAGTTTGGATGGTAGCGACTTCATTGCGAGGTTAAATAGGAAAGGTGATAGAACGGCTCCTTGAGGTGTGCCGCGATTTCCAAGATTGGTCGGTTAGGAGAGTAGATTGCCCACCGAGAGTTCGACCATATGGTTGGATAGAAAAGCACATATGTAATTGTACGTGCATTCTCTCGTTTGCAACTCGGCCAATGCTGTTTACTATGGCAGTGTGCTTCACATTATCAATAGCCTTGTGAAGGTCTAAGCCGAGTAAGGCTTTGGTGCTTGTACCACTCTCTGGTCGTAAGATATGATGGTGCAGTTCGGTGCATCCTGGGTGGATAGATGAGCTCGGAAGCCTAGCAAAGTAGGGAACAAGTAGGTTGTGCTCTTCCGTGTAGTTTTGTAGACGGCAGAGCACAAAGTGTTCCATTAGCTTTCCCAAGCAAGATGTCAGGGATATGACCTCCATTTCCTTCTCTGTTTTTTTTGCAATCTCTGTTATTTGCTCTTAATTTATTTTTAGAAATTCTGATGCTATTGGTTCAAGTTTTGAGTTAGTATCTCTCCCAAGCTTTAATGTTGAACTTCTGTGATCTCTACCCAGGTTATTTTTTCCATGTTCGTTCCATTTATTCTGATATTAAGGCGTAGTCGATGTATGACTGCCTGTTTCCGCACAGCCATTTTACCTGTCCATAACACTCATTCTCACTGTTAACTACTCTGAGGTTCTGTTTGTGACAGAGATCCAGCCCTAGAGAACCATTGTGATCAGTATATTCATCTAAGTCCTCCATGTACACATTCATATCTCCTACTAATTTTACCTGGCCTCATTATTAACTCGCCTAATGCAATCAATGAATTCTTCATTTTTCTCTCTCCAAGATGCCATCTCAAAACCCCTGTGATGCCAGTGCCACCTATCGGTGAAGTCGGGAGATACCGGGACTATGGCATTTATCCTCTTAGATCGGGGGATTTAGTAGGCTATGGGAAACAGAGTGCACTGCTTGTCTGTTTCGCCGTAGATCGGAGGATATGTAAAGTACAAATACAACGCTCTCCTGGTTGACACTGCGCTGTCTCTCGCACTTTCCGGATGCACACGCAGACAGAATCACTTAGCTGCACAGTGTATGCGAACTTTAAAGCGTCATCGAATGGCGTTACACACGTAAACTACGCTATCGCGCTATACTAAAACTCTCGTTCTGCAAAGGTCGTTTTCACCTTAATCCCACTGTTACGCTATTGTTAAACTAAAAGTGTCTATTATCCACAGAGCAATGGATTGGCCGAGTGCATCGTTCGAACCATAAAGAACGGTTTTCAAATTTTTAACACGAAAGTGTTTTATGCCGGGGTCCACCAAGACTTCACTGACGTATTTCCGTCACGGAAATACGTCACAGAACATAATACAAAGAAATAAACCAGAAGAAAAAGTTCCACAAACATGCAAAATTTGGAAATCGAACCCACGACCTCTCGGTCCGCGACGATAGATCGCCGAGCGTTTAACCCATTGCGCCACAAACGCATTTGCAGAGAACTGCACAGACGCGCCTTATATCTAACACTCCTCCGTGTACCCGCGCTCTTGCTCGGGGTGGTGCCGCCGCCTACGAGCAGAAAAGAGAAGTACTGCATTATGACACTAACGCGCACCGACAGTGAACGCTTCGGTGGTCTCAGCACTACGACGCCTCGATGCCAGCATTCGAAGGGACGCTGGCATCAAGAAGCACTACCAACGCCACTTAGGTGGCGTTCACCGTACTCAGCACAGCGGAGCGTGGCCTCCGCAATTAGCTCTGAAAATGTTTCTGAAGTTGATCGCGGAGGCTGCAATTACGACGCGCTGTACGCGCTGATTTGACTCGGTGACGATTCAGTTACGTGCTTTGTCTTGCGCGTTGTATTAGTGTGTCAGTTACGTGCTTCGTCTTTCGCGTTGTGCTAGCGTGTGCAGCGTAGTGCAGCTTCCATATGCACGACGGTTGCTCATGGTCATCGACGTTGGTAGTCGTGATGGAGGAGACGTGCCACCAGGCGTCAGCGTGGGTGCATCAACGCCTAAGGGCGCTTTAGCCACAAAACACCAATAGACATTATATATCAATGTGCAATAAACATTACACTACTTCTGTGAAGACACGTTTCACTTTCGTGTTCTATACCGATTCCTATATAAGAGGGATCAACCACATTTTTTTCTTCTTTGTGGGGTTTTACGCGCCAAAACCAGTTCTGGTTGTGAGGCACGCCGTAGTGGAGGGCTCCGGAATAATTTTGACCACCTGGGGTCAGCACACGGGCGTTTTTGCATTTCATCTCCATCGAAATGCGGCCGCCGCGGGCGGGATTCGATCCAGTTAAAAAAGATGGTGGGAGTGGTCCTCACGAATGCCCTGGCTCCAATTTTCTGCGAGTACAGGGAGAGAGAGAAACAAAGGAGGAAAGGTACAGAGGTTAACCAAGGACGTTCCCGGTTGGCTACCCTACACTTGAGGAGGGGGAAAGGGGAAGGATAAGGAGAGAAAAAAACTAATAGAGTCAGTCATTCGCAGCGTCATTCACAAACGTTCGTACAGTTCAGTATCCTTCCCGAAGTCCAGAAGGGCTTTTGTGGCCTTTTGCAAGCAAAAAAATGCAAGTCCATGGTCCAAGGATCTTTTCTTCCGATAGTGCTCTGTTATCTATCTGGTTGATTTTAGCTTGTAAAGTACGTCGTTCAGTGCTAAAGGATGGACAGTGACACAGAAGGTGCTCTGGAGTCTCCTCAAAACCACACAAAATACAGGCCGCACTGTGGGCTATTCCTATTAGGAATTAATAGGTATTGGTAAATGCGAAGCTCAATCACATGCGACACGGTAAAGTTGTTTCGCGACGACAGAGTCCAGGTGGCAGGTGAAGTCGCACGTTAGAGTCGAGAGAGTGCAAGGGTGAGTTGGTGAAACCCGTATAATTCCGTCGTAGAAGTGTGATATGGCAAGCAAGTGATTGAAGTTGCCGCGCAGCATCTGTTCTTGAGAGTGATATAGGAGCCCGCTGATGTTTCTGAAGAGCCCAACGCGCAGCTTCATCTGCGCTGTCCTTGCCGACAATTCCGCAATGGCTCGGCCGCCAATGAATTACAACGTCGTGTCTATTCTCGAGCGTGTGAAGATAAGCTTGCCTTATTTTTTACACCAGCTGCTCGTGTAAGCCATAACGTTGGGCAAGCTGCAGAGTGTTTAGGGCTGCTTTAGAATTGGAATAAATGGTGCAACGATTTGGTGGCTGCTGCAGCTTAATTGAATGCACCTTGAAGAGTCGCAAGTTCTCCTCCTGTAAACGTGGTATTGTGCGAATATTTAAATTTCAAGGAGGCGGCGTTCCATGGAACGATTACTCCGGTAGAGCTGTTATAATTGGTGGAACCGTCCGTGTAAATGTGTATGTGGTCAAAATAAGATTCGTTGAGGCGAAGCAGAGACAACTGCTTCAGGGCTAGCGGCGACAAGCCTGCTTTCATTGCAATCCCGGGAACTGAGAGCACAGGTGAACAATGCCGATGGTGGGCGTTTCGCAGACTTGAAGCCAGATGGTATGGAGTCATGGTGTCTCGTCACAATACTGCAGAATGTAGAGTCTGGTCTTCGCACTGGCAAATCGACTAAATGATGGGCTGATAGCCACCAAAGCCATCGGATGTGCGCTCTTCAAGTATCACGGACGATATGAGTGGTGATCCGATGCTTCTGCGCAATGACCATTGTTGCAGCTATCGAAGAACCTCTCGGGAGGCCGGACATGTCCGAAGTGCTTGTGCCTGTACGCTCTTCAGTGCAAGGAGGTTATTCTTACATGTGCCAGTACAGAAACACGCCACAGCCTTTGGGGCAGTCTACCTGCCCCAAATTACAAGCTGCGGTACAAGCTGCGGAGAAGTCTAGATATGTATTTTCCAGTGAGGAACCAGAGAGCGCATCCGCACCAATCTGCTAGAGATTGGTGCCCCCTGGAGATTCACCGCGAGTGACACTGTGTACGCTTGCAACTACGGGGTCGGCCACAAGTGGACACCGGGAAAAGTCAAGTCCACCTTCGGTGCCCGGCTGCGGACTGTTGAGACCGGAGAAGGTGTGGTTCGCCGCCACAAGGCCAAGTGTGCAAGCATCCTGCCGAGACATCCGTGACCACACCAGCCGAACGTCTCGAAGACCCGATGCCCACCGAGGAGAGGGCACCGGAGTCCGGTTATGTTTCAGACGTCACCGAAACTCTGCCCCAGCTGCGGCGTTCCTCCGTACGAAGAAGCTGGTAGAGAGCCACGGTTATTATAAACTATAAGGATGTTTATTGGAAGTTTATTGGATGTTTTTACAACATTTAGTTGGGCGTATGCAGCAGTTGAGTACGTAGTACACAATAACTTGTGTACGCTGCAAGGAAGCGCGCCCCAACTCTCGTATTTTAACGTGGCGTGATACGTTTTGTTCAACTAGACATGTCATATACGAGGTGTAAGCGCTTTCGGATGCTTCTCAGAGTCACCAAGCGCCCGAAGCATGCTCAGTTTCACTAACGGCGTGGCCTCTGTGACAGGCGAGCCGGTCGATCTTGGAAGCCACGGTAACGGCCAAGTGGTATGCAAGTCAAGTGGATTGTTTGAAATCCGCTAGTATGGCAACATCGACTTTCAACGAAAAGTATACGTGATTTGCGCTGGCTCGCTGTTGCTGTCCGCACCGGACGCCATTGCCGCCATCATGCAATCTGATTCATTCGAGGTATCGCGAGAGCGTCCCGCAGCAAGCTGCGCCTTACGCTCGCAGCATCTATATACGGGGGTACGCACGCCTCCATGAAATAGATGCGTTCCATTCTGCGCATGCGCACGTCTCTTCCGCAGACGCGCAGTGTGCGAAGTCTTGTTAGTACCTCGAACTAAACGTGTCCATTAAAGGGAAAGGAATACTATCACGGCTACGTCAGCTGAATCGGCATGCGGCAGCCGCGCATGCCGATTCCATGCCAAGCATGCCAAATCCAGCGCTTGGTTCTTTCCTGCTCCCCTTCCACATATATTTCCGAGAGGGGATTAAAACATAGCATTATGCCTGAAGATGCTGTCCCATTCACTTCCGGATGCACAGGGGTGGCGGTCCATCCGGTAACAGTGTCAATACGCCAACGTTTACGTGCACCAAGGCAGACGACTTACTTCATCTCAGACTACTTTCTCCCGTCGCATCATCGTGATTCGTCCTTCCTAGCGTACTACCGGCCTTTACACAAATGCTACGCGCTACAGATGGGATGCGGCGCGTCATTTGTCGCATTCACAAAAACGCCGCTAATATCCCCTAATGATTGGTCTGTTCCTAATTAATCTTCCGATTTCTCTCTGCAAATCATACATTTAAGAACCACACCTCATGTATAATGTGCCAAATGCTATACTTATTATTTATGCTAGAAAGTCATGTTATCGGCCGTTGACTGCAATAATTCATTTTCCACCTTGCTAAGAGAACTTGGTGTTTCCGACATGCTTCGAATCTTGTATTTTAATTGTGACAGCGATTATACAGGCACTGGGCACACGTTCGCGCCGTCGCCGTTGCCGTCGCCATCGTGCTGCCACGGTATGAACTGCGCGTGCTCGGTCCACACGTTGATGGCGAGGAAGTCTCCATGAGACACGGAGTGCATACGGCTGCAAAAACGAGCAAGCCATGTGCGCTCACTGTCACGCTACGCTCGTTTGGCTCTCCAGCGGGCAATGACAGCGTTCTGCTTTCCGCTGCTATATAGAGTGCTGTGTGCTACACTCACAGTATTGCTGCTAAACAGCCGTATGCATGCCGCATCGGCATGTATGCACTTTTCTGACACTTTTTTTTTCTTTTGGTTTTCTGCAGTAGGAACAGTCATCAGCCTCATTTACAAAGTTCCCAACGATTCCACATGCAGCTCACGCTTCAAGTTGAAATTGAGGCCAGGAGCAGCAGCTGGATGCAGTACGCAAAAATTAAATGTTGATGTGATTAGGTTGCCGCTTATCTCGGCAACGCTACTCAAACATTCTACTGCAATCAATAGCGCAAAGCATTTCGAGTTCCTGTGATCCCCAACTTTTGTCGTGAGTAGCACTGGTAGCTGTGTGATTCGAAGTTCTAGGTAGGGTTTTCTTTAGTTACCAGCGTTCTGAAATATTTGCTTATCCAGTCATCATCATCATCAACCTATATTTGTGTCCACTGCTGGACAAAGGCCTCTTCCTGTGATCTCCAATTACCCCTGTCCTGCGCTAGCTGATTCCAACTTGCGCCTGCAAATTCCCTAACTACATCACCCCACCTAGTTTTCTGTCGTCCTCGAAGGCGCTTCCCTTCTCTTGGCTTTCCCAGTACTGAAAGCCAATTTCGCTAGCCAGTAAAGTTGAGTCACATGGTTTTCCTTTTTTCGCTAAGTCTCTGATTTGTTTCCAATCCGGTAACGAAGAAATGACGCAACTCCTAAAGAGCTGATCTTGGTTCCTGTACACGTGCTAGAAAATGTGTTTAGGTTGTCATATAGTATGCAGAATTTTACAGCAACACTGATGAGAGTAATTGACGTGGCTCTTGTACAACCGTGTGTATGATTGTCTTATATGCTCGGCAGAAGACGTTGCTTCAAGTCTGAAAAGAAATGTATAAAGCACACATGCAAACCTTACCTTCGAACAAAGCGTCGGCTCAGTTTTTCTATTATGTCTAAATGCAACCAAAAAAATTCCGCCACAGCTCGACTCTAACATGTTCAATAGGAATACGAGATTTCAGTTTATGCGTTCAGTTAAGCATGTTCAGCGCTGGACTGATATTGCAGTAGTTTACTATAGCACGATGGGTTCTTTATTCTTTATGTAACGCCGGCTACAGTCTGTAATTCTCTTCAAGAAACAAAAGAAACCTTGCAAACTCTTAAACAGTGCATCTGGTTCACGCTTATCGATTATCGTGTATTTATTGCTGCATGCAGAATTATCTCCCATTTTGTGGTTTATTTCCTTCCAGACGTTTTTCAGGAACTGCCCCCTTGGACAATGGCATACCTCAAGATCGTGCGAGAGGTCGCGGTGCCACGCTTTTTTCAAGATGATGCTGTTGTTTCGGCACTGTCGTACAAGGCATGTGCACGGTGACATTACGTCACCATGTACCCGAAGTGCGGAACAACTTAGATCGAGTACATATCATACGGCATCGTTCACGACGGCCGACCACCGACAGATTTGGTGCAATTCTTCAAGGACTCTCCATTTCTCGAGCTCTTCGGCGTCGATGCCCTGGGAGTCACTGCAGTCACTGCATTTATTTTCAATAAATTTTTCTATTTCTACGGGGGCAAATGGCTGATATCTTTTTCTTGATTCATAGTGTATCAAGTAATTTTAATATTCACCCACGTGCTTTCACATCATTCCAGTAAGTACAGTGACCAACAAACAGTCACTGCACGTTTCATTCGCTTTGGCTTAGGCCCCTAAAAATGGCTTTCACAAGTCCTTGGCCCTGATTCTTGATCGCTGGCCTGCCATGTAATGCCACCAAATGCAAACGAGCACCTAGCGCAACAAGGGTCACCGACCGTTGCGACAGCGGAAACATGCCCTCCAGGTGTTGCCATTCTGGCCAAGGCCAGTTGCAAACGTAGTGGTGGGTACAGTGAGGAAAGGCTCTCGGAGAGCCGGTATAATATCGTGGAAACTTGCAGTAGATAGCAACGCAAGCTTAACATCCCAGAAAATATTTGGCATGAAAGATTGCGATTATGAATGTCCTCAGCTTCCTCGAGACAAATGACCCAACTGGAATTTTTCGGCCATTTGAACCATTCGGTGGAACTCTGCTTTACCCGCCCGTTAAAAAAACTATGATCGACATTCGTGTATGTCCGATTTTGCACTTGCAAGGAACTTCAGAACACCATTATTTTTGCCTTGATCCCCAGCCAGAAACGAATGTAATGCCTGAAAGATCGATTATAGAGAGACTAACCGAAATTGCAGGACAGATGAACAACTGCTCTTTTATGTTATGCCTCCCACCAACGCTAAGGTATTTACTCAGTTAACCTGACTCGTTGTTCATGTTCTATAGCCTCCTATAACCTTTTTGTCGAAATCATATGTGCAAAATAACAATAATTATAATTTGCCACCAGACTTGTTTCATACGATTGTTTCACAAGCAGATATGAGGGACTTGTGTTCATGTACCTTCTGGTATTAGCTTCAACTTGTATCACATATAGCTTATACGCAAAACATATTCAATAAGGGCACTACAAAAAAGGTGACCTCAAAGTTTCTTAGCTGGCCGTACTACTAAATTTATTAGGCATTCGTGGAACGCATTTTCGATATTGTCAGTAGTATTTTAGACCAAGTAAAAACATGTTGCTCTATGGCTATTATGAAATAGGTATTCGTGAAACGCATTGCCATATTTCAAAAAATGTACATTCTGGTGCGTCACGTGCCAAGACAACAATATCGTTATGAGGCACGCCTCTAAGAGAGTCTCCGGATTAATATCTGACCCCCATCGAAATGACGCTGCCACTGCCTGTGCATAGCACTGCGACGCCCAAGCCACTACACAGTCACGGCGAGCATAGCCATATTGACTGAAGCAGAAATTATTTTTGAAGAAATTTCTGTAATTCAGTATTGCCTCAGGTTAACTACCAATTAATTACTAGTCTCGGCTCTTGATTTCAACGTATGCGTGGTGAAATAACCAATTTTTGTATGGTGTTTCAATTCCTTTCCCTCAAATGTAATTGTTGCCAACTTCCCGCCTCTAAAATTTCATTAAATAAACGCGTTGCTCACAATTAGAGACCATCTCACCTTGAAGTCCAGCTCACCTTCTTTTAGAGCATCATCAATCAAACTGCCTTCTGCAGCGTTCGCGTACAAATCATTTTTTTAACGAAATGGTATTTTTCCTTACCAGACTGGACATGGGGTCATTTTCCCTAGCCAGACTGGTCCCTTACCAGACTAACCAACGCTGGCTAATAAGGTTGAGCGTCGGCTAATCAAACCCGAGCGCACCAATGGCCAAATGTGTTCTTGGTGTATCACAACTTTTCATTGCTGCTAGAAAGGTGAGACAAAGCTGCAACAGCGACTAAATTACGCGATTAAATTGTTCACTCAGAAAAGGAATGAATCTTCCTGTAGCGAGGTGCCTTGTCGCTAGAGTCACGTGATCTCGTTTTCTACGCAGTGAAAAGGGCAGGGCCTGTCACCTCCTGCTGGCGGAATCCAATATAAATCTGACAGCAAGGTCATGGTGGAGAACGATACAACTTGGTGCGCACTGCTAAAGCCACAGCCGAAGCCAGAGCCACAGCGGAAGTCATAACCGAAGCCTCAGCCGATGTCACAGCCGATACCACAGTCGGAGCCATGTCAAGTCATACAGCGCACCGCTGCAGAGTGCACAGCGCGAGTTCCTGACCAATTGCCCGAAGAAGACCGGTAAGTACTTATGGTGCTCCGGACTCTAATGAATAGTTTTCGAATGCTCTTGAATAAGCTGCATACTCCGTCAGCGCGAAGTGCAGTGGAACGGTGGATGCTATGAATTCAGTGCTTGCAAGTCTTGCGTAAGCATCATGAATCCCCCGCATCATTCTATTCGCACTGAAGTCAAAAAGGCCGCGGTTTACTTTAACGATATACTCCCCACGTAATGCAACGTGATGCTAACGACCACTCGCCCCTTGGTCACCGCGGGTGACTTCAACGCGCAACACCAGCTAAGCGGAAGCGCCAAGATTAGCTTCAGAAGGCAGAATGACGGCAGCCCCAGGTATCGGCGGGTCACTTGCTCGGACTTGACTGATTTCAAGGCGCTTTGCGGCGTCCACACACAATGTTCTCCCTCCCGCTTTCCTCTTTCTATCCCCCTATCCCTTCCCCCAGTGTAGGGTAGCAAACCGGACGTTCGTCTGGTTGCCTTCCTTTCCTTTCTTCACCCAGGTTTCTCTCTCTCTCACTCACTTTTATTATGCTTGTAGAAGAGATCGGTAAGCTCACTGGAATTAGTACTCTGAACTTGCTTATCACATGTAATGTATATCCGCGCCTGCGTTTTGTAATCTTCTTTTCTTCTTTTCCATTTATACAGGTATGTGTAATGAATTTTAGCTTGATGTCAGCGCTCGTCCTGTCCTTTTCTCGCCTCGTGTCCGCGTATATTTTGCTCTGTGAAGCTTAACAAGAAGTCACACAAGCTCCCCAATCTACCACGGTTGTGGAGTTGCGTGACGGAACCACGCGTTGTAAAGCGACAAACCCTTTCGTTACACATGGGCACTATAAATTGCTCTGCGTATGTAGGCTAACTCTTGTAAGTGCATTTCCTAGGAGACGAGGGTTCGTCTCCTATGTGCGAGGAGGCTAGAGAGAATGTTGTTTACGGGTGCTGGTCTAAGAAAGGAAGACAGCCTCTGTGCACGAAGGACAGGTCACCTCCTCGCACCACACATGCTTTATCGTCGACTTCTATACCCTTTTAATACGAATAGCATTCTTAGCATTGGCAGACCAGTTTTCTATCCAGCTATATAGCTTATATAGGCACCTAATGACTTAAAACTAGTTTCCTGTCGGCGTCGTGAAACTGCTGGACGGCCCAGAGTTCGGGAGCGAGTTCTTCGCTCCAGATTGCTTCTTCAAACTGGCGCTTGTCCGGTTCGGAGTTTATGTGAGCTTGCGAGCACGACCAAAGCAAATGATAGACGTTAAGGGATGTATTGCAATTGGGGCAATAAAACTTGTCGTAGAGCTCAGGCATGTAGTGGTGCAGTCTGTTTTGCGTGGGTATGTGTCTGTTTGTAGCATTCTTAGTGTAACTGCTTGAGCGCGAGTGAGCGTGCGTGTAGTGGGAGCGTCTTTGTTCTCCGAGTGGTCGGTAAACCGATGCTCAGTGACGAAATTTGACAGAGCGATGTCGTGTTCGTGATGAAAGGAATCGACAAAGCTGTACTACCACGCGAAAATGTGTATTACACTGAAATTAATTCATTCTCTCTAGTAGCTCCGTGTATCAAATTCCAGAGCGATCGACGGGCAGCCATCTCCTACTCATTTCGGAACGCGGCAGTCTACGGCTATTCCTAAAAGAATTCACTTTTGTTCGGCATATTGTGACCTCGCGTGACAGACCGCCGACAAACGTGGCGCAGCCCGAACACTATTGACCAAATGCGGACAGGCTGCTGGCGGAGATGGCATGGAATCGGAAATAAATACTTTTAGGTTATTCAGTATAATCGTACACAATAAGAGTGTACGCGTCATATAAGATGGGGGGCTCTCGCGATTTTCCTGACGTCGCGTGACAGACAAGCGACTTGGGGGTGGCCCGAAAAACGTTTGACCAGTCATGGAGGGCTGGTTGCAGAAATGGAATAGAAAAGTTTCGACTAGCTTTACGTTATAGCGCCCTAGCTATCTCACATAAAACATAGGCCGACCCAGAAGATAGTGCAGTCCAAAAATCTTCTCCGATCCAGACGGTAGTGTAGTCTAAAATACGGGCGTTGACGTGAGCGATAATAGAGGGTATGGGCCACTCTTTTTTGTCGCCAGCTTGGGTATGTACCACGGAGTATGTTCAGCTCTTCCAAAACTTAAGTGCCACTAGTTATCCCTACGTGGATAACTAGTCGCACTTAAGTTGGCATGTCAGCAAAATCAACATGACCATGGATGGATGGATGGACACAACTTTATTAAAAATCGGGCGAAGTTTTTTGACCCGGGTTCACGTCACTGTACGAAACTTTTGGAAATGCATAAGCTTTTAGAACGGAGATAACAACCAAATGGTGCGTTATTTCACGCTTAACACCCAAGCTACAGAACAACAGGATCTAGGTATGCGGAAACTTCTAACACCAGTCAGCAGTCACCAGTCAGGCAGAATGCACTTCCTGAGTAAGGATTTACCATGATCCAACTTTAGTTTGCATGAGTGTCCCCAGCAGACCCGTGTCAAGCTGCATGTTTTGAAACAGAGGAGTGGGTTTCAGCTGGCACTGAGTTAGACGCTGAACTCTTCTTATTTCTGGGGTTTTACGTGTCAATACCAGTTCTTATTATGAGGCGCGCCGTAGTGGAGGGCTCCGGAATCATTTTGACCACCTGGGGTTCTTTAACGTGCACTACAACGCAAGCACACGGGCGTTTTTTGCATTTCACGTCCATCGAAATGCGGCCGCCGCAGCCGGGATTCGATCCCGCGAACTCGTGCTCAGCAGCACAACGCCTTAGCTGACTGAGCCACCGCAGCGGGTTTAGACGCTGAAGTGATGCAGCGTCTAACTATATACTTTATCCTGGCAGTTTTTTTCTGTTATTGCTGTTCATGTTTTGCAGTAGAAGTATAACGCATAGCCTGTAAAAAATATACATTAAGACCCATGCCTTTGATAGTCTGTCACGGAGCGGCATATTTTCGAATGGTTTGGACGCTGATTAACGACACGCCGAATTACGAGCGTCAAACACGTGGGCTCCTGACTGTGCAGCGTATAATTCATTCGACATCGACACGCCGAATTACGAGCGTCAAACACGTGGGCTCCTGACTGTGCAGCGTATAATGCATTCGACATCGACACGCCGAATTACGAGTGTCAAAAACGTGGGCTCCTGACTCTACAGCGTATAATGCATTCGACATCGACACGCCGAATTACAGGCGTCAAAAGCGTCGTGGCCGCTCGGGCTGCCATCTCGATTCCAGACGCGTCACACCGATTACGGACCCCGAAGTGTGCGCGTACGGCCACGTGGTAGTGCCGGGCTCAACCTTGGCCCTTGACATTGGGAGAGAGGCTAATCTGCGGGTCTTCGTCCATAGTGAAAGGGCGCGGCCAAGATTGTTGGGAGCTAAGAGAGCTGAATTCGGAGAATGCTACATAGCGGCAGTTTCCCTACCTAGGGAACTAGGGAAAGGAGAGGCTATTTAAGCGCATGTTTGGGCCCTGCTGATTAGTCTAGAAGCTGAACCCATGCGCTGCTGAGAAGCCATCGGGGGGCTAGTGCCGTCCCGTATCGCCTGGGCCGCCTGGCCACGTCGGAACTCCGAGGAACTTGTTGACGTACGAGACGTCAAACCAGCGTCTGCAACGAAGCTCACGGTAGTTCACCTCAAGTTAGCTCAACCTGCCTGAGAGAAGACGTCAAATCTAGACTCCCGGGAACCCCAGCTCAGCAATTCGCATCCACCTCGACAAGATCGGACCGCCAGCCTTCTTCGGGAAAGCTTTGTGCACCGACTTCCACGGTTTATGGACTTGCTGCTGCTGCCCGGCAATGCGTATGACATCGTTTGTTTTCTTTTGAACGTTGATTTCTTTTGAACTTTGTTTAGTGAATTACTGTTAAGTGTTATTCTTGTATATTTGATCCGAGCCCTGTTTCATATGTATATATACTGTTAATTGCTCGTATTTAGTTGTCTTCATCATTCTGTAATATTAAGCTCAGGTGTGTTAGTCTCTCTTGTGTTTTTCTTATTATGTTATTTTATTAACTTGTGTATATTTATCAGTCGATAGATATCTTGTTTTTTTTTTGTTTACTCCCGACTCTGACTCTTTTCACTGTGCTCGCTTGCGTACGGAACGACCAACCAGCTTGTCTACCCCGTCGATCGACTTCGCGCCGACGACGAATCGGGGACAGCTGTGACATAGTCAAAGGCCATGTACCAAGGAAGTGCATGCTACAGCTGTCGATAGTCAACGCGAAGTTCGTAAACAGGATGCATGAGTAATCCTGCCGGTGACCTTCTGCATATGTGAGACACTTGTTTTCCCTCAAACATCGGGCAACGCTTCGTAGCTTCAACAGCTTTCAACAACCTGACCAACGCTGTTCGTTCCAGGGTGCGCACAACGCGAGGTCGTGGATTCGAGTGCCTTAATTTACTCTACCTTAATTAACTGCGCCTTAATTGCTTTCACCGTATTCAACACCAAAGGTCGTGGGTTCGACTATCACCACAGGTCAAGGGTTCGTAGTCTTTTTGTACCATATTTTAGACAAGCCGCTAACGCCGGATTTTCCGCTCCATGAGGAGTATAATGCCTTCGCATTAGTAACCTCTTTGACACCAACTTGGGTCACTGTCTTTGTGCCAGTGAACATTTGCAAACTGCACGGCGGCGCAGCGAAAATGCGTGGCGCGTTCCGTGCGAGAGAGGAGCCTGGATGTTGTACGCGGCAGATGCACGACCAGTTTCGGCTATTCGGAAACTCAGACAGTTATCGTAGATGAGTTCTGTTCAATTTTAAGACATTAGCCTTCCTTAGGACACTTCACAAACTTTCCGGGGGCAAACTGTCTATCTGTGTTTGAATATACGTATGTTTCTATCTAACCGTTTTCCCTCCTGTTGGGTCCCTGGGTCGATGTAGACTACAAAATTTATCCAAAAGTCTTATCTAATCAACTCCAGTATGCAATGGCATTACTTATTGGACCTCACCAGGCTTGCGGAATAAAAGGCCGTTCCATACAAACAAACTTGTATCTAGTCCGAACAGCTCCTCAGTACTGCTTGTCCCACTGTGATCACTTTGCATTGCTTCAGATCGATTTAGCAAAAGCATTTGACCGAGTGAACCACGCGTTCCTTTTCAAACTTTCAAAACACTTTCAGAGGGCGATACCCTTAGTCCAGGGCTCCACTGGCTTCCGCTTCCCGCCTGACCTGGCCGAGAAGTGCTAGCGGCGCCTCTTGGTCTTCGCCGGCGAGTCGAATCTCTTATTGCTCCCGTTGAAAGGTATTTCCCGGCAGGGCCGGTTCGTTGATTTTGGGGGGCCGAGATTCGCATTCCCAAGTGATGTGGGCGAGAGTGGGCCTGCCTCCGCACCACATATACACATTTGAGATAGGCTGTAGAGGACATGGCGTGCAGTCGGCGTAGATTTTGATACGTCTGTCTGGATTCCTCGCAAATCGTGGGAGTCCCCGTCATCCCGATCTGGGTGGGGGAGCGCGAATTCCCATCGCTCGCGACGCTGGTGTTCTAGGATGTCACGCGGTCTTTCGAGAAACTGATATTGGGATTTGGGTTGCGCTCGGTGGTTAAGTTCGCGAGCTGCGCTATCCGCTCTTTCTTTACCAGCCAGGCCCTCACGGCCCGGGCACCAAATGAGCTTGTTCTGGTGTATCTTATCCCCTAGGATTTTCGGAACGCAACGTGGCACTCTCCCCATCATAAAGAGCCGGCATGCTACCTGAGAGTCTGTGATCACTACCGGGAGTGTGCCTAATATGTTTTTGGCACTAAAGCCAGGGCGATCGCCATCACCTCTGCCGTGTCCGGCGAGTGTGTGGTTGCAGTTGCGCAGAATATGAGACAAGCTTCGCTTTCGTTACCAACTGCCGCTAGTGGGTATCTGTTTTTCCCACAGCTTGCCGCGTCGGTGAAGATCACCTCAGAATTATCCGCACACTGTTATTGTAGATTCTGGAATCGCGCTTTTAGGCGGTCTTGAAGGTATTGGGGGCTCATGTTTTTGGGGGATACAAGCAACTGCTATGTTCGCCCGCACTTAATTTAGCAGATCCGTTAAGTCTTCGTTTGTGCACCGCGGGTGCTGGGGGAAGCCCAGCCTTCTTAATATTGCTCTGCCCGATTGGGAGTTGCGACCAACATCCACACTGCCGCCCGCAGTTCAGAAAAGGTAGGCCTAGAGCTAGTAGTCAACTACATCACCGAGACACTATAGTGTCTCGGTGATGTAGTTGACCCTCAAGTGACCACCATCGCCGCGGACGTGGAATTGTTCACGTCGGCCGGCTCATGCGTTATTATGTGCCCATCGTCTCTCTGTCACCGTAATGGCTCCATTTAGTAGCCTTTTCGTGGGTGTCCCATTTGGGAGCCACAGTGCCGCCTTGTAGGCTGTTCTTATCATGGCGTCTACCTACCCCTCCTCATCCTTACTGAGCTCATGGTATGGTAGACTATATGTTAGCTGGCTCACTACGAGGGCCTGTGTGAGTCGAAGCATCTCGGTTTCTCGAAAGCCTTTCCTATTGAAGGTGACCCTATGTATCACACGGGATATTTGTTTTATCGTTGTTCTTAAGGTCTTGATGGTAGGATGAGCTTTGCCATTGCTCTGCATCCAGAAGACGATAATCCTCGCTTTTGGACTTCGTTGATGCGTTGAGTATGCAGAAAAAGGTCTACTGTCCCGTTACTTTTGTATCTCCGTTCATGTAGGCTTATAAGCTCGGACTTGTCCGAGGCTCATTTCACGCCGCTGTTCCGCGCGAAATGAGAGACTACGTCAGCTGCCTTTTGCAGTGTCTGTTCTTTTTGGCCGAGGGAACCGGATGTTGTCCACAGCGTAATGTCATCGGCGTATATAGCGTACCCTAGGTTGGGTATTTGGTCGATGGCTTAGGCTTGTTCTCTCATGAATATGTTGAAGAGTAGAGGTGATATTATCGCACCTTGCGCTTTGCCTTTGTTCGGGATATAGACTGTGTACGATCTCTTCTGGCCAAGGCCGATGGTGGCTGTGCGATTGGCTAGAAAGGAGTGGATATTGTTGTAGATCTTCATGACACAGCCAATCTCGTTTAATTATGATAGAATGGGGTCATGCGCCATTGTGTCAAAAGCACTTTTCACATGTAGTGCCAGGACTAGGTATCCTCATTATTGAGGCATGTGGTTCATGAGCTCTTCCTTTAGCAAAAGGAAAACATCCTGGGTGGACAGGCCCTGTCTAAACCCAAACATGTTTCGGGGAAACAGATTTTGTTAGTTCATGTAGGCGCTTAGTCGCGAATGTATTGCATTTTCATAGAGTTTTCCCGTGCATGCCGTTAGAGATACTGGTCGCAAGGATTGCATGGTAGTGTCTTTGCCTGGTTTCGGAATTAGGACTATTTTAGCCTCCTTTCAGCTCTGTGGGACTGCGCCGGACTCTCAGACTTCCTCCTTAAAGAAACTGGTGACTTGGTCTAAGAGATCATCGCTCATGTTTCTCAGCATCGCATTCGTTATTTGATCCCGTCCCGGAGCCGTATTCCGCTTTGCTGCCTGCTCTTCCGGGAAATGCTTCCCCTACGTTATTGGTGCATCTGACTATTGGTTTTCTCGTCCGTTATATTCAAGGTTGCACGCAGGGATCTTCTCGTTTCCGTGATATCGCGCATTTATATATAGTGCTTGCAAAAGCTCCTGGTCCGTTCCTCCGTAATCGCTGCTAAGTTTCTGAAGGATGCGGTTGGTAACCATCTTGGTCACATCTGGTTCTAGCATGCTGCGTAGTATAGCCCAGGTCTTAGTCGAATTGAGTGCGTCTCTAAGCGAGTCGCAACAACAAACCCAGCTCTCCGCCTCGAGGTTCCACACATACTCATTGGCTTGCTCTGAAATGACCGCGATTCTCCTAAGGAGCTTACGGTTGAGCTTTTTCTTTTTTCCATCTTTTCGTAAGCCCTCGCCTGCTGACAAGAATGACGAAAATGACGAAAAAGATCCCTTCAATTTCGCTGATTCTCTGATGCTCATTGGAATCAAACCCACGTCACAAGAGTTCCTCATCGACAGCAACCCGACGCATTAGCAGGCAGCGCCGCCCACGCAATGTGTATGTGCCGCTTTTCAATGAAGACTATTTAAACCAACGTTAAAGCAAGCTGCACCATGAATGCACTGGGTATGTACGGTTCTTGAATGAACCTCTCGCCAACCCAGTATGTGCCACTGAGTGTGCGGCACGCAACGGAACAATTCTGGGTGTTCGCGGGCACCGGCACGCCACGCTTGCCGTCTATGCTAAGCATGGAATTCTCCGCAGTGCTACTAGATGACGCAGCGTGTCCACAAAGCGCGAGAGAGCAGCCTGGTTGCCCCGTAACGCGTTCCTCAACGTTCGCATACACCTGCACGCCATGCATTTCGAAGGCCACTGTGCTAGATGGCACCGAGTGTTCTTAGGGAAGCACAAAAGTGGAGACCCGCTGCAGTACACGCACCATACCTAACTCGTTTCCACGATGGCAATATGTCGTCTCGCTATACTGATCGAATGTTAAACAGATTACCACTGATCTAATGGTTTCTGCCGGATTTTTAAGAATTCTCATGGCTGGAAAACACTTCACATCATCTATTGAACTGTACGGCAGACGTGCCTCCAGAGGCCCTGCGATGTGCAACGCGTCGTGGACATGCTCGCGAAAGAGCGCATGGACCCGCTTTTCAAGGAATACGTTAGGCAGAAGGTCGAGTTTGAGGTACGTCACAGACGACATAGAAGCCTCCTCGGGACCTAACAACTGCGAGAAGTGTTAGAGTTTCTGAACAACCGGCCAACAAGGCACAAGTTCGTACGTGATGGTTGACTAAGAGGCTACAAGAACATCCAGTCTAATAATTACTTAGAAATGCTCAGGGAATAGATTTCTGACTAGACATCCGGCAGCGCCGTCATGTGTCTGTGGTCCGTCGTAAGCCTTCCTGGATACCATGATCGGCCCAGAGGTAACAGCGAGTGGAGTTGAAAGAGCACTCTAGCACAGAATAAATTAGGCTGGCTTAGCTTTTATTTATATTTATTTTTCAGTCTTTACTTTGCTCCTCTGTGCTTGCACTGTTCCGCAAGTTCATATAAATCCTAGCCAACTCGCCCACCATGCCGTATGGCTTATGTGGATATATTGACGCATTAAAACCGATGCAGTGGCATTCTCTTTATAACATATTTCTCAGCAAGCACCGTCTTCCACTTTCCAGAAGCCGTAGCAAAGGAGCCCTACTAAACTACTCCTAATTCTTTTGAAGGCTTGCGAAGGCGATTTCTCAGGAGTGCGTAAAACCCATGAACGCGATTGCTTTAATTTATGTCACACATTAATTGGGAACATATGCCGATTGGTAACATATAGACGCCGCGCGAAAGGCATATTTTAACACACAAGTAACATAGCACTCGATTGCACGTCCCTTGAGCGAACTGTTCAAGTAAACGTGCAATGGCTACATCGTTGAACCGAAGGCTAGATTACGTATTTGCCGGTGGCTTAAATTCACTTTCACTGGAGCGAACGATTCCTCAGTGTCATTAGAAGTTTCTTGTGGTGAACTTTTGGTGCACTGACATACAAAACGAATGTTCATGCGACACACGAGGCCGTGGGAAACAGAATGAGTAGTTATTCTGACTATGAACTGCATGCACCTATTGAGGCATCCACGAATTTCTTTTCGTCGGGCATGACAACTTGCCAGGAATCATTCACTGACTACATCTTCGTATCAACGAGTCCACACTTTTCAATTCAGTCAGCAACATTTAAAATAACTCCATTCTCGGTTTTTTTTAGTCCGACCTCATCTCAAGACTCCTATGTAAGCAGTTTTACACAAGCAGAAAAATGTTCACTCCGTGTTGACATTTAAAGTTGGACACACGTCGTGTCCAATCACCATGCAGTTGCAGATGTGTCTGTAGACCTTGTAAAAAGTTATCTATAAATAAGTGACAGCAATGTCGAAACCTGAAAACACAATAAAATTATTCTTGTTTCGCGTCCTCACGCTGTAAGCAGCGGGCTGTTATAGACGCCGCAATAAAGGACTACAACTTAAATTCTACGTCATGAACCTAAATCCGTGCACACAGCCGTGTTTACAGGGCCGTCCCATCGAAATGGCCCAGGCAGCACGCCAAGGATGACCTAGTGCAAGCGCCAGCACGAATATTGGCTGAAAGCCGGCATCGCTACCCGCTCCAGCAATGGCCCAGTGCTGAGTTGCCATCAGAGGGTCTTTTTTTTTTTTTTTTGCTCGCGACTGGCAGAGCCAGAATCCGCACATAGCCGGCTCGGCCACTCTTAGCCATTTCAGCATCCCACCTTACCAATTGGCAGCGCCAGTATTAGCCAATAGGCGGCTCTGCCGTTTTTAGGCAACTTAGCGTCCCGCATTACCTACTGGCGAGGCCATCATGGCGGATTAGAACATAGAGTATACTGGTTGCTCTGCTATAGGTATATTGGTGATATTAATATTCCGTACCATTTAAGAGTGTGCAAACGGGAGGTGAGATTCTGCACGATGATACAGTACAAAATGCAATCACCTACTAAAAGGTCTCCATAGAACGCTACACAGATTCTTTGTCTTAAAAATGGATTGATTCAGCTTGTTGCTTGTATCCCCAGTCCGGCAGGGCACTTAAGGTCTGTTTCTTTGGCAACAAGGGGTTGGTGATAGGCTGGCAGAAGAATCACGTGGAAAAGCCTGAATGAGTTGAACCGCTTCGCGTAACGGCGCCTCCTGCCACTAACAGGGCCGACGGCGTCTGGCAGCGATCTTTTTTTGAAGTCCAACGTCTCACGGATAGTATTTGGACACAGTACATATATTTATGTCATCACAAAACTACAAGCAGTGCGGAAAGTATGCATGGAGCACAAAAGTCAGAAATTAAATGCATATCACCTCTAGCTAGCCACTCTTCAAAGCCGCGTGGTAAGAAAGGCCCTCCTGTCTTTCTTCCCATATAGGCTCTTCAGTTCAACTCCATGGCCCTCAACGGCGTTCATTATATTCGACGCCACTTTCCTTTGGCATATGCCCCACATTCGAAGAAGTTGCCTACGCTGAAAAAAAAACTACACCAAGGCACGCAAATTAAACAGAAGAATATGCTGCATCAAATTATGCCATTTGTGTTCCAGATCTAACTATCCATTTGCGGTGAGTTCTATTTGTCCTTCATCAAAACGTTTTATGGTAAGTGGTAGTGGGCAACTGTACTAAACTTTTGGCAATACATAAACTTTTAGAACGGAGTTAACAATCAAATGGTGCGTTATTTTATCCTAAACACCCAAGCTACAGAACAACAGGATCTAGGTATGCGGGAACTTCTGAACACCAGTCAGCTGTCACCAGGCACCAGTCAGGCAGAATGAACTTCCTGAGTAAGGATTTACGACGGTCCAACTTAGATTTGCATGAGTGCCCTCAGCCGACCCGTGCCGAGCTGCATGTTTTGAAACGGAGGAGTGCGTTTCAGCTGGCACTGAGTTAGATACTGAAGCCATGCAGCGTCTAACTGTAACTATGATTGAGCCTGCCAGTTTTTTTTTTTTTTTTTTTTTTTGCTGTTTCTGTTTCACAGTAAAAGTAGAACGCATAGCCTCTATAAAATGCACATTAAGAGCCATGCCTTTGATAGTCAAAGGCCATGTGCCAAGGAAGTACATGCTACAGCTGTCTATAGTCAACGTGAATTTCGTAAACATGACGCATGAGTCAACCTCTCGGTGACCTTCTGTGCATATGAGACGCTTGTTTTCCCTCACACATCGGGCCACGCTTCGTAGCTTCAATAGCGCTTTTCCTTTACTTGGAAGCATAGTTCAGTGCCGACTCATTAGCAAGCTTTATCAGGCCTAACTAGAAACGCACATAAAAGTGACCTACCTGAGGCAAACGCACTGGTCTGGCAAAGCTACCTAAATCACAAAGCAAAAAAGACGTGACACACTTTCAAAAAGACAACTCGCATGTTGCGCAATTAATGCAATCAGGCCATAAAGATGTTCGCAGAAAAAGAACAGCTATGCGGCAACCAATCTCAGCATAATGCACTACTCTGACCTATGAGAGTTTTATTCAACACTATAGCCTCACAGCTGTGTACCAAAATGCCAATGACCGCTTGAATGCGTCTTTCAGTTAGTGCACCCACGATGGAGTGACCACAGGTGAAGCGTTGTCTTAGTGCCAAAGTGGGGCACTTTTAAAATCCGTTAACCATCTTTTTATTCGCTTTCAGCATTTTCAGTCCGACAACATGTAGCACGTTTTTTATATCAAAAAATGTGCCATTCATCATTATAAAAGCTTGCGCTGACATAAAAGCATCGTCCCCAGTAAGTTCAGGACCGGGCATACAAGTGGAGTAGCGTTTGCCGAGTGGTATTTAATTTATACTGCTGCAGCCTTACAAATATCGGCCACTACTCATTAAAATACACAATTCGTTGTCCTTCAGTTATATCTTATCTGGCCAAACAGACGTCCGTTCTTGGACTTTATCTTAGAATACATGTCTCTCCAATATTAAATCGTGCAAACTAAGTTGGCCTTTAACTTTCGTACCAGCTGCTTTTAACAATAGCTTTCCGGGGGAAAAGCTGCCGTGCTGCTTTTATGCGTTTCTTCAAAATGAATCTCTATCTATAGAGCTGAATTGTGCGTCTCCTCTGGCGTGCCGCAATTGCTTCAGGAGCATCTACCTGTAATTTAACAACAGGGCAATAGAAGTCCTTGATTTTGTAAACTCTTTTTTCTTAACTGCAGTTTCGGCGACGTAAGCTTATATGACTGTATCACATCTCCATTCAGAGCATAGGTCCGCAGCCGGTCGTCGAACAAAAAGGGCAAGCAGTCGACGAAAGGGAAACTTCGCAGTGCTAAAACACTTTTACGTCAGCCTTCTGGTGAAGCCTTTGTTGTAGCGCAAATACAAAGATCCCAAGAATGCATGACCGGTGCACTACGGGCGCTTCAACTTCTGCCCGCCTCTCGCAAATTAGCAGCGCAAGAGGTGCTTCGAAGTAACATTCACGGCAGTCTCCACTGGTGGTGGTGGTAACATTTATTTAGGTCCTGAAGAATCTTCACCCCGTTTTATCTCCACTGCCTAAAATATTTACGGTGGAAAACTTGAGAACTGTGTTCCTAAACTACGAAGTGAGTACTTATCGTTTCTCATGTTTATTAATGGTGGAAGCCTAGCTACTAAAGATCCGGTTCTAACAATATAATAGCCATAAACAAAGCACGAAAGAAGAGAAGGTTTTAAAAAAAGTAACGCAAACTTGTCCTATATAAGCAATCCTATCTAAGCAAATTTCATAATGAATGCATAACAGAAAGTTGCAAATACGTCGTGTGTTTCAGCCCAGTCGTGCCATATCTTAAGACATCCACGTGTGCGTAAGGAGAATGCGACCAACTTAGTATTGTTGACTGTCGTCTTGAGCGACTCTCCTGACTAATAATTCATTTAGAGTATTATTTAGCAACCCGTGAATAGTTTTACCATGAGCTAACGTAATCTTTAGCAATAAATTGTTAACCAGCTTTCAAAGCATGGCTTTAAACGCCAAATATTCATTGGATAGGTTGAAGAGCCCTATTTATCATTTATTTCGGCCGATGATAGCCACTGTGGTTTTAATTGCTATGGGCTGCCCAGTATATACATTCAGACAATCTTGACTCATTATATATGCATGCATGCCGCGCACAGGCTTCACGACAGCGCCGCTAAATGTCACTGAAAGATAACATACTCGAGAGAGGAACCCGGCTGCATAGCACCTCACACATGACGCCTTCCAGTGGCGGCAAATCGGTGTTTGGCTAGATTGCTTTGGTGCTAATCGAATTACCGTCGACATTTATTGTTAGGTAGGTTCTGCCGCAATCTTTTTTTTTATGTTTACCGAGATCCCGTCACTTGTTCCCTTTTATGTAGATCTGTGGTTCTCACTCAAAGCACGATGTGGTGCTATTTTTGTGTCGTTTCGTTTCAAGCTCCTCCCCTCATGGTGCACATCCACTGCCATAGATTGACCACAATTCTGATCGTATTACAAATCAGCTGAGGTATTGCTAAAATCGAAATATTTTCGGGACGAAATCAACGAAAAGAAACGCACAAAGAACTTGTCAATATAATCGGCCTTAAACATCTAAATATTCATCCACAGCTGAGCAAGCATCCCTGTCACAATGTCGCAGGCGAGAGTAGAGGCTCCCAGAAAAAAAATTCCCCATTTTGTTCATTCTGATTCGTTCTCCACTAGCTCTGCTTCTGTTGCAAACTTCCTGCCTTCTGTGTAGCGGGCTTCGAACTTTCTGTTACCAGCTTCATCATCATCAGCCTATATTTATGTTCACTGCAGGACAAAGGCCTTTCCCTGCAATCTCCAATTACCATTGTCCAATTACAATTTTCCTGCTTGATCTGACGGCGAAGTCGACCAAGCTAGTTAGGCGCGGACAAAACTACACGAACACCTGCCCGCTGAGCGATTCTCTTTATGCTGTGAGAGACCATGAATGTAAGGTATGACGGCATACCTGCTTCTGCCGCCGTCTGGCTGCTTCACGGTGGACAGTTTTGCACACTGTTCAATTAGTTTTTACGTGACGCCGGTGAGGAGTGGACGCGGGTATCCTGCACTGAGCAGCCTCTCCACTTGGGAATAGAAGCTGGTGTGCACCTGGTGATAGCAGGAGCGCTGGAGAGTGTTTCCCAGCGTGGCTGAGGCAACACCTCCCTTGACAAGCTTACTGTGGGCCGAGCTGAACGGAAGAAGCCCCGGGGCATCTTTGACCGAGGAGCATACTCCCAACAAACGTGATCCTGCTTGCATGTTAGCTTGAGGTCCAGGAAACGAAGACTGCTTTTCTCAGGATAATCTTTAGTCAGTGTGAAGAAATTGAGGACTTCACAGAACTTCACGTAAACTTCCTGGAATTGAGTAGGGGCGTCGTGGTGGCCTTGTCGAGAACAATTAGAAAATCGTCCGCATAACGAAAAACCTTCTGAACAGACACCTGCAGAGACGATAGCGACGCGTGCAAATGCCGGTCAAACGTAGCCAAGGCCAGATCACTTAATACGGGCGCAATACAGGAGCCTATGCAAACTCCCTTTTTCTGAATGTGCAGTTCGTCCATGAAGTTGATCACCGTCGCACGTAGTTATAGTTTCAGGGCTTCCAGGAAGTCAGTTGAAGAAATGGCGCATTCGTTTTGAAATCTCAAGACACCATACGTGTCGATGGCGTCTTCAACGACCTGGTAGATCACGTCCCGGGGCAACGAAAAATATAGGTCCTTGACGTCGATCGAGAAGAAATTCAAAGAACCAGCGTGCTGCTTAGCCAAGTAATCAAAGACGGTCAATGAGTGCCTTATCAGAAAGGGATCATCAACAAGAAGTACCCCTAGGTGCTTCTTCAGAAAGTTTCCCAGCAACCGCTGGGAAACGCTCGGAGACAATAGTGCGAAAAGGGCAACCGTCTTTATGAGCTTTTCCAGAAAAAAAAGGTGTTCAGAGTGAGGCGTTCGCTTTTCTTTAAAGAAGCTGCGAGCTTAGTCAACCCCACCCTGCTGCGCAACACTACACCTTCCTTCTCGAGCGCCTCCGGACTTGACTTTTCACAGTGCACGATCCGCAAACGCTACCATGACGCGTGTGCGCGGTAAATCTTTCAGGCTGCTGTCATTGCAAGGAATGGTGCGTCTTGCGTCAGCATTCCGTCTGTGGCATTGTCTGAGGCAGAACTAGCAGATCTCAGCAACCGTCATAATTCGCTGGAAATCTAAATCTAATCGCTGTCTATCTTTTGCCCATGCGCAGTCATCTACCCTCCTGTTCTTTCTTTTTTCTTTTGGTATATATGTGTTCCTTTCTGAATAAAGAATTCAGTCGTCAGTCAGCGCTGGTGGGTGTCTCCCTTATTGTCTTCTTGTCGTGTTTTTTTTTTTTTGCGCTGTTTGCCTATCGAGTGCATTTCTCGAGTTTTGTTTTGGGCAATCCTGAGAGTGCCTCCCGCATTCTGGTTTCGGAACTCCTGAAAAGTCCCATGCTTGGAAATCTGTAGTGCAAGCCTGTCGAGTACCTTGTTTCTAAAGAACAGAAAAGCTAATCACCCAACGTCCTCTGACCTATGATTTAACAGCATTCGATGTTAAATGAAATAATCCATTACTCAGTGACCGAATGTAAATAAACCTTGTCTTAAGGAAATTAGATCGTCCAATGTAACGTTACATTGTGGCACAGGTCATTATATTATGCACCACTTCGAGAAGCTCTGGAATAATTTGGACCACGTGTGTTTTTGGACGTGCACCCAAAGAATGGTATACGAGCGTTCGTGCATTTTGTCCCCTCCTTAAGGCGGCAACTTCAATTGTGAATCAAACGCGCTACCTCGCGCTCAGCTAAGCAATGCCGCAGCCACTCCACCACTGTGCCAAGCAACAGCTTTTCCGGTCACCTCATACCATCAGTCAGTCTTAGTCCTTCAAGAATATCTTAGCAGTTCATAGGCGACTACGAATCTAAGCAAACTTTCACTTGGAAGCTCACTCAATTGTGGTGTGGCAGTCAATTAATCCCTGCAGATTCTTAACTGGAGCTCGAAGTGACGTTTAGAAAACACTTCGAATTGAGTGTCCGCCTCGGCTACGGGAGAAAGTTGTCTCTTAAAGCACGCTGCCCCAGGCCACACACTGCACCTCTGCGTACAATATGAATCTCTTCCACGCACCTTCTCATTTTCAGCCACACCTAAAAGATGTATATTTCTTATTACTTTGACTTCTTTTATTTCATTAAACAGCTTCTTCTAACTCAATGTCTTGCAGACACTCAAGTCCACCTGGCCGGTATGCCATTCTGCAAGAAGGTGCAAGGCGTGAACGTACCCCGCATCTTTCCAGACGATGCCGTTATTTCTGCACTGTCCTACGAGCCACGTGAGGATGACATTTTCGTCATCGCCTACCCGAAGAGCGGCACAACTTGGGTTCAGTGCATTGCGTACGGCATTTTCCACGATGGCGAGCCACCGCGTGACCTCTCGCAGTTCGTCTCGGAGACACCGTTCCTGGAGTTCGTCGGTGCAGACTATGTGGGCTTAATGCCGAGACCCGGCACAATTAAGACACACTTGCCCTTCGACGAGAAGAGACTTCGATCTGGAGCAAAATACATCTACGTCGCGAGGAACCCTTACGACGTTTGTGTATCGTCCTACTACCAGATATTGACACACACAGTCAATAAAGAGGACGTAGGAAGTTTCGACGAACATCTGAAACGGTTCGTCACCGGCACTAGTACTTTCGGTAGCTACTTGCAAGACAGTCTTCTACCGTTTTACTCACGGAGAAAGGACGGTAACGTTCTCTTCCTAACCTACGAAACCTTGTGCGACGACATCGGAGCAGAAGTGACAAAAATTGCGCAGTTTCTGGGTCATGAGTACGGTCGACGCATTTCCAGGGACCCCGCGATGTTACAACGTGTGATCGAAATGTCTTCGAAAGAACGCATGCGCCCTATCTTCAAGGAATTCCTGAGGGCAACCATCGATTTTACGGTCTGTCATAGGAGCCGCAGAAATGCCTCGATCCCTCATGCACTGCTCACTACTAAAAAATTCCTCGACCACCGTCCTCCCAGACATGAATTTGTGCGGGATGGTACCATCGGAAATTATAAGAAAGTCTTGTCTGAGAATCAGGTAGGCATGCTCAAAGAGTGGATATCAGCCAGTACATCAGACAGTGATGTCATGAGTCTTTGGTCACGCGTTGGCCTTCCTTAGAATCGTTCGTTACACGGACAGTTGATGCTAATAAAGCGTGTCCGGTTTCAACAATGGCTAGAAGACATTGTACTCTATAACTCCTCAAATAAACATTAAAAAGTGACCGTTGTTGCATTGTTATTCGTACAGAAACACAAAGAGACTATTTATTGAGTATTTACTACAGCATGCCCGTAAGAGACCAAAGTTGAAAAATTAGCTCGCACCAGGAGTCCAGAGGCCGTTCTGTCGCCTACCCTGTTGCGACCAATCTTCTTGCTGCTTGCGGTATTGTAATAATGTTTAGACTGCTTAACTATTGAATGCATATAAAAAGAGCACATGAACGAGAAAAGACAACAAAAGCCCGATCTTTCAACTGAGCCTTTAATGACACGTGACCGTTACATACGCTCAAGAACACACATAAATAAATGAGGAATAAATGAACTAACCTTGTCGCAGACAAATTAAACCAAAACATCATACACATGTAGGTGCATATTATTCAAGCATGGGCAATCACCATGTTTTAAAAAGACACGTGTTTGGCTCGCACAAGCTGGCGCGACATTCAGTATATGAAAAAGCTCCTTTACTTCTCGTATACGCTGACCTTTGTGTCTTATGACAGTGCCCATCTTTGCAAAATCTGGTGTTCAACCGCAAGAACGACAATGGCTTGACAAATAGAAAATTGGTGTGCCTTTTAAGCAATTGCGGAGTTCTTTTTTTCAGGTAGTCATTGATTATTCTTGTGCGCAAGGATTCTCTTGAGACTATGTGCATATGCCTGTAATAGGCGAGCCCAAGGACACTTTCACATCGGAGGAAAGGGGAACAACTTCTTCAGCTTTATTTCTGCAAAGTACACTCGTACAAAAAATCAATGAAAATGAATACTGCCTAAACTTTACTCGGTCTTATCAAAAACACAAATATGAACCTTCTTAAGTTTCCCGTGCCTAACTCGTATGATCGTGTGATACATTGGACATTACGGGGATATGTTCTGCGACACATGATTGATTACAGAGGAAGAAAATTATGGCCAACGTTTTTCCCCTCAACTTCACACTCGTTTAACACTGTGCCAGCACATTATTGTAATGCCACATACTGAAAAGTATTTTCGTGTGTTTCGATTTTCTGGCTGGCGATGACCGACCCTGTCAGCGCAAGGAGGCGCCACTCGGTACGTGTAACAAATATGAAAAAATTTAGTTTTACTCCTACGCAGTCGTGATTTTCAACTAGAAATATTCAGTATAATTACCTGACTAACGCGGTTCTCAATACAAATATAGATGTTGGGAGTGATTAAGGCCTACAGCATAACTAAAATCACAACAAAAAAATCATGAGCCATTCCACTCTGTGAAGGTGGATGACCAGTGAAGTTGTTTAGCAGATGACACAGAGGTGACACACAGTTTCATCAAAAGTACGAACACACTTTCTTGTCCTGAGCGTCAGCGGCGGTCATAGCGACGAAAGGCACACATACACGCACGCACACACATTTATGTGATCAGTCCTGACCAGCGGTACACACGCGCACATACATTTATTCTTGATCGGTGGTCATTATTTGTCGTGATCTGCACCGGTGCTTGCCGCCCGCCGCCGCCGATTGCATCCTTGCATCAGTTTTCGCCGTCGCTCGTCTTAGGCGCGCTGCTCCTCAGGAGTGCGTGCTATACGCAGGCTATATGTGGGTACTATATGTGGGTAGTTTGACACAACCACTAAGGATTTCGCGCAGTGTTGATAATAAAGGTGGGCCTCCATGTTTTACCACATGCGCTCAAAACGTTATCTGCAGAACATGAAACAGTAACGTGTACACTTTGCAAACACAATTAAATAAATGATGCTTACCATCCCCGCGCCGTAACGGGCCACACCGAAGGACTACAATATAATGCTGATCAACTATAATTCGGCGTCTTGAACCTAAACCTGGGCACACATCCGCATTTACATGGCACTCCCATCGAAATGTAGCATGGAACAGAAAGCAGGACAACGTTCTCAGCAATACCACTGATTTACGTAGCTGATGGACGATGATAGCTGTAGAAAGCGACAAACTCTTTGGGTAACTAGCAGCGAGATGGAAAGAGCTATGTGCGTGCACCGATTACTTCGTCCCACATATAACAAAAGCGAAGGATAGAAGGACAAAAGGCTGTAGTCCAAATTGCTGTAGTCCAAATTGGCACATTATCAGTACAAAATTATAAACGGCGTCAAAGCTCACCGACAACACAGTCTAAGAGAACGTGGAATTGAATTTACGAGCGCTTTCTGACCATATCCAGAAAAACAGCACAACACTATCTTCGTACAGCGAAGCTGTTAAGGGCTAGGTCACTGATGATCGGGTCCGCGTGTAGAAGAAAACTGTCATCATCAGCATTGGCTCGAGCGGCTTTTATAACGCACGGCCCCTCCTCCCTCCCGGCCGGCTGAGCCCCAGTTATCTCTCTTCTGTTGCCTCAGTCGACCTTCTTTTATGCCGCGTTTCTGTGTGAGTAGAGTTGGGTCCGGATGCGAGGCTAGCGCGGCCAGCCTGCCGGAAGCTGCGCCCGACTAGAGTTGAGCCCTGCGGCGAGGCTAGTTAGGCTAGGCCGGCGGCGCTCCTACTTTGCGTCCCTCCACTTCGGCTTCTGCGTGTGCTTTTTCCCTCGCCCCTCCGGCTGCTCTGCGTGCGTCTATTGACAGGGCCGCTGATAAATGGAAGGCGAGGACGTCGTGGCGCTGCGGCCCGGTGGCGGAGAAGAGATAGGCGGCTGCCACGCATGACTGTGCGTGTGTAGGCCCGCTCTCCGACTGCGGCGCATGCGCGCAGCCCTACCGGCCAAGGCCGCCTGTGCCGCCGTCTCTCTCCGGGCTCCCGCCTGTCTACGAAAAAAGTAAGTCAACGGAGGAGTGAGGTGCGAGAGGAGTTCGCGTCAGTGTTGGGTGCATATACGTAGCCTTGGGGGAGGGGGGGGGATGTTTAGGGACTCTTCTGGCAACATCGTACAAAAGCGTGAGGAACGCGCTAGGAGCGCCGTGGACACAAAGTCAGTTCTTTCAGAGCCGAACTTTGTATAGCCATGGTGTAAGTGTTAAAAAAATACCCCCTTGCGCTACTCGGAGCCGGCACCGAAGCCTCTTTCCCGAGTACGTAGTGAAGAGGTTGGTTTACCATTTTGTAGCCAAATTCAGCATAGGAAATCCCCAATATAGCTAAACCCCAACATAGCAAATCCCACCAGGGCACCAGCTTCGCTGGAATTCCCTCTTGACAGGGTGGAAGGGCTCCGACTTTTTTTTTTTGTAGATAGTCCAGGTACATGCTTGGAATTAGTCCAGGTACGCTTGGAATTTGAATACCAGGCCACGTGTGTAAGCAGCGTATATATATATATATAATATACGTTTCACCGTAGTAAAAGGTCAGCTGAGGTCTAGTGTAGTGTCCTGTGTACTTCGCGTTCTAGTTCCGCTTCTTTTTTAAGCTGCTAAGCAATATCGCAAGTCGTAAAGACAACACGCAAGTTGCACAATTAATGCAATCATGACCGAAAACACACCTGTGCGGCAATCAATCCACTAGGCACCATCCTTACCTTTGATAGCATTTCATTTATTCAACTATCTAGCTTCACAACCGTGAACCATGAGTTTGTGAGGGAGTGTGCCCACGATATCGTGAATACAAGTTAAGGTGATGCCTGTCGTGTTGTCTCAGGGCCAAAGTTGGGCGCACTCAAAATTCGTTAAACTTTTTAATGCGATTAGTATTCTTTTCTCACCTCAGGCGTTTTGAGCCTTTATATCTATCTATCTATCTATCTATCTATCTATCCATCTATCCAGCCTCTTACGCCGACCAAGTGGCCCAAGTTGTCGCCATTCCAACTTCGTGACCCCAATCTCCCCATGACGTCATCGTCACGCCCCGTACACCGATTTAGCGGCCCAAGTTGTCTGGTAGCTTCAGGCCTTAAGTGTATGTTCGTGATCCTGATGCCGGTCAAGCTCGTTGCAACATCGTCATTCCAACTTTGTCATTCGACTCTCGTCATGTCACCGTCATACAGTCATCGTGCATCCATAGTCATACCACGGTCGTCGTGCAGTTGTGGTCGTGCCGTCGTCGTCACTTCAGCTTCTCCATGCGACTCTCGTCATGTCGGTGACATCAGGCGATTGTCGTCGTACGCTCGACGTCATTGCGTTGTTCTCATACCATTGCCAAGCCATCGTCACATTTGCCTAGTCGTCAAACAGTCACCATCATGCAGTCCTTATATATCATTGTCCTGATCGTGCGCAGGTCGTTCCTCGTTCTAACTTCATCGTCCGGCCCTCGTTACGCCGTCATGGATATGCCATCGTTTCCACACAGTTGTCTCCATACCACTGTCGCTATGCAGTCGTCATCACGCTCTCGTTTTCCGATCGTCCCCACTTTTGTAACGTTGTGCATTTGTTATCGTGCCTACGTCGTCCTACCACCTTTGCTGATTGACCGACGTCAATCCCTCTTCGTCATTCCTTGTCATTCGTCGTCAGACAGTCGCCATCGTGCATGCGTTGTCGTACCGTATCGCCACGCCATTGTGATCATGCCACGTTTTCATTCAAGATTTGTCGTCCTGTTTTCGTCATGACATCGCCGTCATACACTCGTCGCCATCAGAGTGTCCTCATGTCGTTGTTCTCACACAGTCGCCTTTATGTCATATTTGCTGTTTCATCTGCGACATTTCTTCTTCGCCATTTTCATCACGGCGTCGGCGTCACAGCTTCATAGTCATGGTGCCATTCTCATGACAAAAATTCGCAAGCAAGTGCCACAGCACAGTGGGACGATACGAAAGCAACGGGAGTCTCAAAATGGCCACTAGAGACGTTAAATAAGCGTGAATTCAGAATTAATGTGTGCCGCTAAATGTTTTCGAATGCGAATCACATTACCATCGACAGCTATCGAGAGATGAGTTCTGCCGTAATTTTTTTTCTGTAGCTCTCAACATCTTCAGCCGGACATCAAACACGTGTTTCTATATCAAGCAAAACTGCAATTCATCATAACGCCTTGCACCGACATAAAAGCATCATCCCCACTAAGTTCGGGTAAGGCATACAGATGCAATGGCGCTTACCGCACTTTATATCACAGTAGCTTCACAAATATCGGCCACTACTCATTGAAATTCATGTTTCGTTGTCCTTCAATAGTACCGTATCTGGTCAAACAGGCGTTCGTTCAAAGACTTTATCTTAGAATGCATGCTCTGCGATAATAACTCATACAATTTTAGTTCACCTTTAGCTGCAGGACCTCCTGTTTTTTTACAAGAATTTTACCATAACCAGCAAGGACCCAAGGTTGCGTTAACCAGAGAGATCAGGAGTAGGATAAAAGTCCCCAATTTACCCAAAAATATGCACCCGGAATTCAATCAGGGCAGGAGAACGAGCAGAGCTAAAACTCTACTCAAAGCCTATGGCAATGATGAGGAAGCGCTGTTCGTGGACTCCGCGGAATATTCACATCACCAATCATTTACAGCAGTAGCAACTAATACAAAGCAAGAAAGCGTACGCACGTGTTAAAACAAAACCAGTGTCTCTGAGCTTGCGGAGAAGGTTGCTAGTGCTCTGGCTATCGCTTCTCCCAAATATAGATACATTATTAGCGACTCTCAATCGGCTATACGAAATTATGCCAGAGGACGGATATCAGTTGAAGCTGCAAAAATCTAAACAGTGAAACCAAACTTATATCATCTGAGGAATGTTACGACAAGGAAATCATCTGGTTCCCAGATCATACAGACTGCGAATCCACCGCCAACCCAAACCTCAACGAGTCTGCCCATCGTGTTGCGCGAGGACTCACTAACCGCGCCCGACTATGGGGGGCTCTGGCCGAGGAGATGGAACGGATGTATAGGGCTAAACTTTTCTCATTCAGTGACATTACCCATTTCTACAGAAAGTCTAGATTTACATATCCACCTCCTAACCCAAAATTAAACAGGTCTCTGGCGGTTGACTGGAGGCGACTTCAAACCAGAACTTACACGAACCCGGTACACCTTAACCGCATGTTTCCGAATTTATACCCTGAGGCCAAATGGAAGGTATGTAATGATAGAGGAGCCACCCTAGAGCACATACTCTGGGATTGTGAAATAGTTCAGAGGAGAATTGCAGTCCCCCCGGATGAACTAAGGGTGCGGTGGAGAACCGCACTGACTAGCTCTGATCTTCAGGACCAACTTTGGGCCATCCAGCAAGCCCGGAAGCTACCGAGAGAGATCTGTGCTGCCCCCGGCGCGACCTAGACCCAGGCCATCAATTTGCAGGATATTATTAAAGTTGTCTCACTCACACTCACTTTCCAAGAAAAGAAAGGCGACCGTGCCACTTAAATGTGTCCCTTCAAACTACATCTCTATCTGTACTATAAATACATATCTACCTGGCATGTCACCATTGCTTTAGGAGACGGGGCTGTACACCCTTCCACCTGTATTTTAATAACAGGGCAATAGAAGAAGACTAACATTTATTGAGGTAAGAGGGAAGGGGTTTAGGAGCTAGATGGGTGGGGCCCCAAGTCCAGGGCTCCACTGGCTTCTGCCGCCAGCAGGACGTGGCCCAGAAGCGCTACTTGCACTTCCGGGTCTGACCTAGCGAGGAGTGCCTCCCATTGCTCCGGAGAGCTTTCTACTCTATACCTATCCTGTAAAGAATTTAGTTTATCTGGCCTTTTACTACATCCCCATGAGACGTGGTAGAGGGTCGGTGGCGAGTCGCGACACCACGGACAATCGGGCCCGTACAAGGTTGGAAAAATTTTGTGCAGTCGCAGTAAATTTGGATAGACCCCCGTTTGAATTCTACGGAGGTACATTGCGTCTTCCACTTCAAGAGATTTGTGGGGGACGCCATACTTTTGCCGTGCGCCTCACTGATGAGCAAGAATCTCGCTGCGGATCCAACCGAGCAGGATCACTGTCTTCGTCCCCGCGAAGGCCATCCAGTGTCGTGTGGGGTGGTTGTTCATTGTTGCTGACGGACACATAGCTATATTGGGCGCGGATTTTCTGATCTACTTTGCCCTTAGTATTGACCTCCGCGCTTGTCGCCTTGTGGACACGACGACTAGGATGTCTATACAAGGCATCCTCGCCTTGTATAGAATGTCAACCACTAAAATGTTACCACAGATACCATCATCTGCGCTCGCCTCAGTTGTGTCAGACTTCCCAGTCATCAAAAACCTTCCAATCTTGAGCTGCAAGTGCGTCACAACGTCACGCATCATGTTGCTTTGCCTACCCAGACGCCCCTCTGGTGGCCGCATTGACATCGCAAGGAGAGAATTCAACCACCTGCTGCAACAAGGTATCATCCGTCTTTCGTCGAACAGTTGGTTTTCAGCTCTCCACAGGGTACCAAGCGTGACCCAGGTGATTGGCGTGGGTGTGGCGACCGTGTGCTCAACGCGCGCACCGTTCCTGAACGCTGTCCGCTCCCTCACATTCATGAGTTCGCAGCCAACTTATCTGTAACGGTAATATTCAGCAAGATCTATTCAGCGAAGGCCTACCATCCCATCCCTGTCGAGCCAACGGAAATCCCAAAGACTACAATTGCGACACCGTTTGGGCTTTTCGAGCACATCCGCATGCCGTTTGGGCTGATAAACGCTGCTCAGACGTTCCAGAAATTTATCAACGAGGTCATTCCGGGCACTGCCCTTCGTCCTTGCATAACTCGATGACCTCCTGGTGGCTAGTATTTGCCCTGAGCAGCATAGCAGCCACTTCCATATGTTATTTTCTTGGCTCCAGGAACAGGGCCCTCTCGCAAACCCTGAAACGTGTGTCTTTGGCGTCCATGACATTGAGTTCCTCAGATACCGCGTGACTCCCAAAGGAATCAGACCGTTGAAAAAGAAAGTTCAAGCCTCGCACGAGTTCCCTCGCCCAACGTCACTGCGAAAGCTCCGCGAGTTCTATGCGCTGCTCAACTTCCACCACCGTTTTCTTCCCAACATCGCCTGAATTGTTATTCCACTGGCCGACCTTCAAAAGACCACAAAAGCTCCGTCCCCTCAACTGTCCTGGGCGTCCGACGACGAAGAGTCCTTCTCAGCTGCCAAAAACGCGTTTGCAGGTGCCACCCTGCTGGTACATCCTCTACATCTTGCACAAATTCGTCTTATTACCGATGCATCTAGTGCGGCTGTCTGCGCCGTTTTACAACAGCTTCAGCGCAACTCCTGCTGTGCCCTCGGATTTTTCTCCCAGAAGCTGAAGCCTGCAGAAACGTGCTACAGCACGTTCGGTCGCGAGCAGCTTGCGGTATACTTGGGCGCTCGGCATTTCAGACACCTGATGGAAGGGACAAGCTTTCACATTTTCGCGGATCACAAGCCTTTGACGTACGGTTTTCGCGGTAATCACAACACTTATACCGCACGAGAGATACGGCACCTCAATTTCATCTCCGATTGAAAAACTTCGAATTGCTGGGTATCTTCTTACCAAAAAAAAAAACAGAAATACTAAGACAGTAACGCCATCTTACCTATCATTTCGCAAAGCATCACTCCATGTGAAGGGAAAATAATTATTGAAATTAGTGTGCAAATGGAATCAAACGTCATTTTAAGAAAGTTAAGTTGTGTGGTTCAACGTCCCGAAGCTGCACAGTGCGCTATGATGGGCGCGACTTAGGAGCTCAGGAATGATTTTGACCACGTGGTTTCCTTTACGAGTACCCAAAGGACGATACAAGACCTATCCTGCATTCTTATCCCACCTATAGCATGCCGTTAGCCGTTACACTCGGTTATAGAACCTGCTACCGCGTTTCGAGCTGCATAATACCATCGATACTCAGCCGTCAAGGCAGTTAAGAGGTTTTACGATCATCACATATCTTCCGCCCGATTTAAGCCCTCAAACATCTCTTAGGAGTTGGTAGGTGACGACGAATCTAAGCGAACGTCCATGTGGAACCTCACTCCATGTCAGTAATTTCTCCAGATTCATAAGTGGAGCCGCAAGTGATATTTCCGAACATGTTTGGTTGAGTGCCCCCCTGGGCTAAAAGAGAAAGTCGGCTCTTAAACATTTCCACCTATTATCCGCCCGGCTTTCTGAACACTATCAATTTCTGCCATGCGCCTCCTACTTTTCATCCACATCTAAAAGACCTACACTACTTATTAGCTCGGCTTATATTACTTCATTAACCTACATCTTTTATTTATACGTATTGCAGACAATCAACTTCACGGGGCAAGTATGGCGTTCCGGAAGACGGTGCAAGGCACCCATGTGGCAGGCTTCTTTCCTAACGATGCCGTTATTTCCGCACTGTCTTATGAGCCACGTGGGGATGACGTTTTCGTCACCAGCTACCCAAAGAGTGGCACAACTTGGGTTCAGTACATCGCCTACGGAATTTTTCACGAAGGCGAGCCACCACGTGACCTCTCGCAGTTCCTCGCGGAGACACCATTCCTGGAGCTCTTCGGTGCAGACTCCGTGGGCTGCATGCCGGGACCCGGCACGATTAGGACACGCTTGCCATTCGACGAGACCAGATTTTCAACTCGTGCGAAGTACGTCTACGGGGCGAGAAACCCTTACGATGTTTGCGTATCATCCTACTACCAGATCCTGACACACACAGTCAATGAAGAGGAGGTAGGAAGTTTCGACGAACATCTGAAGCGTTTTGTCGCCGACACTATTACTTGCGGTAGCTACTTCCAAGGCAGCCTTCTGCCTTTTTATTCACGCAGAAAGGACAATAACGTTCTCTTCTTAGTCTACGAAGACTTGCAGGACAACATCGGGGCACAAGTACAGAAGATTGCACAGTTTCTGGGTCATGAGTACGGCCGACGCATTTCTAAGGACCCCGCGATGTTACAACGCGTCGTCGAAATGACTTCAAAAGAACGCATGCGCCCTGTCTTCAAGGAATTCCTGAGGGCAACCATTGATCTTGCGATTTGTCATAGGAGCCGCAGAAATGCCTCGATCTCTCAAGCACTTCTCACCACCCAGAAATGGCTCCACAACCGTCCTCCCTGACATGAATTTGTGCGGGATGCTAGCGTCAGCAGTTATAAGAAAATATTTTCTGTAATATGACAGGCATGCTCAAAGATTGGATATCAGCCAATACGTGAGACATTGATGTCATGAGTCTTTGGTCACGCGTTGGCCTTCCTTAGAATCACTAGTTGCACTAACAGTTGATGCTAATTAAGTGTTTCCGGTTTCAACAATCACTAGAAAAAGACAGTGTGCTCTATAACTGCTCAAATAAACACGGAAGAGTGACTGTTATTGCATTTTTATGCGGGGGCAAACACAGACAATCTATTTACAGTGCATCTGCAAGAGCAGGCCAGCATCAGCAGTGCCACAATAGACTATGGTTGAAAACTTAGCTCGCGCTGGGAGCCCAGACGCACTTGCGTCATCTACCCTGCGACAATTAGTCTTTTTATTGTCGCCGGTATTGTAACAATGTTTAGACTTTGTAAGAATTGTGTAGCAGAGCTACGAAGGAGCTCGGAAAAGGGGACATAGGGGCGACGCAAGGCCTGTCTTTCAACTGAGCCTTCAATGACACGCAAAAAGTATATCGACATATATATATATATATATATATATATATATATATATACAGCTGCACAAACTGAAGAAAAAAAATCAAAGATAAGGAAACCAGCCCACCAACAAATAAAAAACAAACACCGTGCACGTGTCGTTGCACATTACTCAAATATGCACATTCACCTTATTTTCAAGAGATAAACGGTTGCCTCACACGAACTGGCGCGACAGTCATGATATGACAGGTTTCCGTTACTTCTCGTTAACGCTGATCTTCTGTGTCTTTTGAAGATGCCCGGGTTCGCAAAATCTGGTGCACAGCCACCAAGAACGACAACGGCTTGACGTATCGGAAGTTGGTATGCATTTTCACAAGTTTTAGTGTTGTTTCAGGTGAGCATTTGCGTTAAAACGTATTCAGTTCATTAATTTCTTATTTACTTAATAGGTTGTTGAATAATCCATTGTTTCTACTTACAACGAACACAATTTATACTTATAAAGAACAGAACTATGGACAAGGAAGAAATTTTTCCGTTCCGAAATTAACACTTGGAGGCACAAAACTCAGCTTAGTGCCTAGGACACGTTGGGTATTGCCTGGATATATTTGGTGGAAAGTTATTAATTTAAAATAGGGAGAAAATTACGGCTAACGTTTTCTCTCCTTCATTTCATGCGCTAACCACAGTACCAGCACGTCAGTGCAAAGCCACAAATTCAATAGTAATATGGCGTCTATGGACCATGTTTGTAAATGCTCTCGAGCGTTCAATTGAGCCCTGGTACCATAATAATTATTTATTAAATTGGGAGGCTCTACGTGCCAAAACCACGATATGATTTTGAGCCACGCCAGAGCGGAGGACTTTAGATTAATTTTGACCACCTGGGTTTCTTAACGTGCCCCCCAGTGCAGCGGCTCGAAATCAAACCCACAACCTTGTGCTTAGCACTACAAGGCCATAACCGCCAAGCCACTGGGGTCGGTCACCTTTCAAATGTACCACAATATTTGCTGATTGATAAAAAAAACCCGCTGTGTAAGTCCACATTCTCAGATGCAACTTCAAATTAGCCTGGACGTCCGCCCTTTGTTCTTGCTTCTATTCTGGCTTACCAAGTTTCGGTTGATTAAGGCTCAGCTTAAGGGATTATAGGTGTGTATATTACCATTCTAATTTCATTAGGTATGTCTGTTTTTACCCTCTTTATTTGACCCTTCGTTGGCGTACCTCTCACCTCAGAAACTTTTTGTGGATCGTATTCTCTATTTAAACCGTGGAGGGGATTATCCCCACGTCGCTTGAATGTCAACGCCAGGCTTTGCAAACGTAGCTTCTGTTAACTGTTTAGCACCCTTCAAAGTTGGCCTCTCGTCTTCCGTGTACGTGTATTTTTTTTTTCATAAAAGCATAGAACATTTTTTATTGAATTCCATTTTTATGATATTACCAACATAAGGCCCATGAGAAGAGCGACCTATTGAGTCTAAAAGAGCCAAAGAAACACGCAGAGAGTCGGCTGGTAGCCAGTACTCTCGAAGGATGGATGACGTTCATCACCGACACGCACAAAGAAAACACCAAGAACGTAACGACCACCCAAGAGAAACGAGCGGTAGACACCCACCTTCTCCACCTAAGGGAAGCACGCCGAGGGCTTTCCAAAAGGTGGAAGACGCAACGCCCGTAAGCTTCTGAAGAGCATAGAACTAACGGCAGAAGCAAATTCATACGGCCAAACCCTTGTCATCACCAACCGGTGGCAGTTCTGCGACTGCTTGCGGGACACATTGAGTACGAAGGAAAAGTGGGCAACTATGCTCGACCCAGCGTACATGCGTAGAGACCAACCTAGCATTAAAATGTATCGAGAACGGATTCGCTGGCACGGCAGAGGAGGTCATCGACACCCTAAAGCAACTATATATTGGAGACCACAAGGGCATCGCTAATGGTCGGGGCCCCTAGTCCAGGGCTCCGCTGGCTCTTGCCATCTTCTCTGCTCTCTGGATCAGCTTGAGCTGGTCGTCGAGGGCCGAGCTGGACAGCAGTGCCTCCCATTGCTCCCTCGTGGTGTTCGTGTCATGGTGTTCTATGTTGTGTAGCGTGCACTCCCACGTAATGTGGTATAGGGTTGGTGTGGCCCCACACCACGGGCATTCGTCCCTGTAGGCTGTGGGGTGCAGGCGATGTAATATGTGTAGGTTTGTGTAAGTGCCTGTCTGGAGCCTACGCCAGGCAGCGGCATCCTCCGTCTTTAGTATTCGATGGGGTGGGGGATATCGCAAGCGACTCCCTCTGTGGTAGTTCAGAGTATTCAGCAATCCTGAGACCACAAGACAACACCCACTCACCCCCACAGGGTAGCAAGGTATCGCAAACTCAAAACTCGATGCTTCCATTACCAGGACGATTGTCTACGAATCAGCGCTCTCTTCCCGAAAAAATACGGCACCAGGCCCGACCAAATTAACAACGCAATGATCCGCGACATCGGCAACGAGGCCCTGAGAGCTGACACAGAGCTCTTCAACACTCAGCTATTTCAGAAGGGCGGCAACCCACCAGCAGCTGTAAAACGGCCAAAATAATCCTCATCCCAAAACCGGGCAAAATGGTCATCAACAACCTTCAATTACTACATGATTGCAGTCATTAGACACGACCGGCAGATCCTCGCGGCCACATCAAGATGCGATCGGTAACCACCGCAGAGACGTTGGGCGTTGCAATGGCGATAAACGATGCAGACCGAAAATAAATACCCACCCACGTGCTCACCGGCTCCCAAGCGCCGTGCAGGGCCTATCTCAAGGGGGTTCTGCGCACTGCAGCCCCAAGGCTGCTAAGAAAACCCCTCCAACAGCACCACGGATTCACCTGGTGTCCAGCGCACGAAAGTATGGAGAGAGAGAGAGAGAGACAACTAGTATGGAGAGAAACGAGGCGACAGACTCTGCCGCTTGAGAAGCAAACAACCAATTGATCGGCGGACTCGGCCCTCAGAGTCCCTCCAACCAACGCATCACCGGTCACCCCGAGGGAGATTCTTGCCGCCCAGAGGAGCGAGCGACGAACACTCGCCCCTCCACGCCCCCCCCCCCCCTCCCCTACACTCACATGCAGTAAGGGACGGAACGGGCGCAGAATTCCAAACAACGCTTATCCTAACCTCCTCCGACAGAGTAAAATCGCAGCGGCGGCGCCAGCGCACACTTGCCTTTGGTGTGGTGATCGGCCCACGCTGGGGCATATCAAGTTGGAGTGTGGGAGGCGCCCTCACACTGTGGACTCGCCACTCACACTGACCGCATACATCTCGCTGCCAGAAGAGACGGGACTCAAAGACTGTGATCTGGAGGGGAAACAGCTCTTCTACACAAAGCCCAGCGAGCAGCCCGCGCCAGTGAAGCTCTAGACCAAGGGCCCCACCCTTAGGCAGCCTTTTCCTTTCCGTTATTTACTGTCTTGTTCAATAAAGTTTTCCACCCACACACCTAATGGCTGAGGGAGAGCCGCCGTATTTGGCGGTGCCCGATTGAATTTTACCAGCTCAAGGGCCTTTTTTATTGTCCACGAGAATTCGCTCAGTGAACGTCCCTGCTTTCCGACAGCTCCCCCCCCCCCCCCCCTCACCCTCGTATTGCGGCTGCCGAAGCTGAGAACCCAACTCCTGACCTGTTCCTCAGCAGCAGAACGTGACTGGGCTGATGTGGCAGGTATAATTGACAAAATGGTTACCGATATTCTTATGGTTATCATCGTTTATCTTTCCTTTTCTAAATATCAGGGAAGAAGTTTCAGCAGGCTTGAGCGGCTCCCTCCGTTCTCAAATCATTTACTGCGACACCAGCAGTTTGTCGCAGCTGACACCGCCAGCTTCTCAAGAACTTCTTTGCGATGCGCTCGACGTAGTGTTCGTACTCCGCAGTACTGCCAGCCGTGGCCTGCAAAATACGTGCACAAGAGCAAACAATCTCCGAGTATCCATGGCGCACATAACGCCGCACGATTTGGCAAGAGTGTATCTTGCACGATAGCTCACCAATTAGCGAGTGAGTCGTGCTCCAAACCACACGAAAGAGCAGAACAAGACACAGGACGGAATAAAATAATTGCACCCAATTTCTTCAGCGTCGTTCTCCGTTGTGTTTTCACGTATCTGTGTCTCCTTAGCAGGCACAGAAGCCGTAGGGCACACTATCTTTCAGAGTTAAGCGACAGGGTTGGAATAACAGATCATATGGCCATACTCTACAGATGCACCGCATTAAAAGACACTGTACGGCCAGCCAGAAAGCCTGCATAACACCCGTTGAACATTAAAACGTATTTTCCTCGATCTGTTAGCAAAAAGTTAATTGAGCATACTAAGGTACCTCTTATAAATCTGTTGACGCTAGGCTCGCTGCACAAGAAATGTCAAAAAATATAGTAACTGAAGAATAGCGGAAACAGCTAACCATAAATACTATGCCCCTAGAGTTATTACGCTTACAGCAAGAACGGATTCAAGGAAAGCTGTCGTCCCTCACCAGGTAAAAATAGCAAGCAGAAGAGTGTGAGCGTGGGAGGTCGATTTCAAAAATTTAACTCGGGGGTTTTACGTGTCAAAGCATCGATGGGGTTCCGGAATAATTTTGATGAGCTGATGTTATTTACCGTGCGCCCAATGCAGAATACAAGAGCGTGTTTGCATTGCGCCCTATCAGAATGCGGCTGCCACAGCCGGCTTCGATCCCGTGACCACGAGCTCAGCAGTGCCACGCCTTGACCACTAGGCTACCGCTGCGCTGAGGAGAGATAGACAGCCATGCACATGCACTATTTATATTGTTACTTGGGTGACAACACATATTACAGAAATGCGCTTAATGTAACACAACTCCAAGAGTGAAGAGGTAAGACAATTTTACGCTGAAATAAAAACGTGCAAGATACGACTGCCAGCGATAATACATGAATTTGAAAGATGACCACCTGGATATATCGTACCACCAAGCCACAGGAAATTGTTTCTCCTTGAGAAATGATCGTTCGTTCTGGCGCGCATGAGGCGGCTAAAACTTTCCGGAAGCGCTTTAAAGCGCGGTTTATATACAGGGTGTTTCAGCGAACACTTTCAAAAATTCCTAAAGGTTGCCCGTGGCAGATAGCACAATTCTAGTTCTAAGCTGGTCTACTCGAAGAGGCGGACATTACTTGCGCAAGAAATTGAAATGCATGTTGAAAATGGGGGTGTTGGTCTTCAAGCAGGCCTGGACGTGGCGTTGCAGAAGGCTATTCAAAAGGCAGGTCTGCATGGTTACTGACGAGCGCGAGCTAGGGCGTCAACAACAAACACCACTCATCGTCGTCTTTTCCCAGACATCGAAGCGCGGTCATTCGCCTTCAGTACAATATATATATATATATATATATATATATTGTTTTTTGTAGCTAATGCTGCTTTTACGTTGCGTACTGTACGCCTTTTATTCATATCTTGTAACTCGTGCCTCTCCTTGCGCATCGCTTCATTTTATTTTCCGTTACTGTGTATCCCACCCTGCGGAAACTCCGGGAGTAGCCGATTGCAGGGGCAATAAATAAGATCATGCTCCCAACCCACATATTGGACGCTTTCGTGCAGGGGTTAAATAAATGTCACGAAATTTATTATATTCCGCACAGCGTTTCGCGCCATAGCGATTACCTACCTACTAGTGAAGACGGGCTAGACGTGGATACCCCAACCACGTGACCCGCGTGACCACGCATTATACTGTCTGTTGAAATGCCTACTACAGTGTTTCGATCCTGGAAATAGTGCAACACTAAACTGCACTTTACTCAACGGAAGGCAGACGAGGCGGCACCTGCACCAAACCACAAATACCAGGAAACGAGGCATATAAATGTTTGCCTTAGTGAAGGAATTGTGCTCTTGGTGAGGTATATTTGTTGAGAAGATGACATTTAGGTATGATTTGTTTTCTCACTGAGTAATTCCGCTAAAGACAAGGCCAGCGGTCCAGAAACATTTCAGGGTAGTAAAAATGGTAGGGCTGTCCTACCGTGGCTTGGTAGCACCAAGCCGCGGTCAGCACAGCCCGGGAGAGTTCATTGTAAAGGAAAGCTTCGTTGTAATGCATGCAATCAATGCCGCCCACCTTCCGGAATCAAGAGCTTCTTCGCTGAAATAAAGCTAATTCACTCACTCACTCACTCACTCACTCACTCACTCGCCAAGATCAACCTGCCTAATTTCGTTGTCGCTGTCTAAAGTTCCAAAGAATCGCTCGCGAATTCATTAGCTTCCTGATTCTAATTAACGCGTACGCTTTCGTTTGAAGGCCCGAGAAACATAGGTGGTCAGACAGTACTTTCTTGAGTGACCCCTACGCCAGGGCAGTTTCGGCTAAACTACAAAGCTTGTTCTTTCAAATGCCGTTCGTTCTCACTTAATAACGGCATTTTTATGTCGCGTTCAAGGTGTTTAAAGTGGTGCTGAAACTTAAGAACTAATGATGGAGTGGCGTCCGTATTGAAGGACGTCATCTCACGAACCTCAGGTCACAAAACGTTTTTCGAATACTCTGCTAGCGCGCTGGAAGCTAAACAGCGGAGAAGCCCAGAGAGCAAAGCCCCAGCGAAAATTTCAGTGTCGCAGTGACGAAAGGGCTCGTGGCGCCACCCCGTGGCAGCCGCGGTAGACTTCGCTACTCAGCACGCGCCTTCCCATCTCGGAGGCCACGCTTAGCTGAAGCATCTACGCGCAGTGCAAAGATGAAATCATTTTTCTGCCTTTTTGAGATCACAGACGCATATATTTCTCATTTATTTGCCTCAAAACTAGCAAATATGCGTTGCTGAGAATGCTCTCGCGATCACAAAAACAGCCAACAGGGTTGGTGGGTTCAGCTTTTTTCGATTACCCTTCACGACGGGCATTGCGTAAAACAGAGCAAGCAATTTCCTGCTCTTTTTGACAGAAGATTGTAAATTCTCTGTGGCATGCAGTGAAGTAATGTCTGGCTTACATGTTCACAGCAGCCTCTACGACAGATTGGCAACGTTTTCTTACTATATTGAAACGGTGCTTAGGGCCCCTGTTGCAGTATAGTGCTGAGGCACCAAACGTGCAATTGGATTGGTCAGTTCTCTGCCACCGAGCTGTCTGGCCGAATATTTTCAGAGGCAGTTAAGCTATCGTCCCGTTCCCGCTCCCCCAGAACAACACTCCACCCCCTTGCATAAATGGCACTGCAGTTCTGTTGCAAAGGCGTGTTGGTACTTGTTTTGTTTGTAAATCTCTCACCATCTCGCGAGTTCGAGCACAACTTGTTGGGTTATTTCCATGGATCGCATTTCATTCCCTTCATTTTCATTAAGTCAGTTCCATTCTCAGCGTCAAGGTCTCAAGCTCGCGCCGCATTTGCCTTGCTTTTCACACCGCGTTAAATAATGACGCTCCCTATCTCCCTCACGTTAAGCTCAGGCGCGAGGAATTGCTGGCAGTGAAGGTTCGGCACAACATTTTGGCTTACCGACAATTATCTAATCTTTGCGAATGAACAACTTTCGGCAGACTAGAGGACCCTTGGCAGTCAGATAGCAACGACTTGTCCATAAACATGCGTTATCCTCGTGAAGATCTGCAAACCATGTCGCTTTTCTTAGTGTGAGGAATGACTGTTTCGCAGCGGCAAATGCTTAGAATGCTTGTGGCAGGAACACCTACTCGTTGATTTGAACAACTGTCAATAATGCCGAGAAACAAGAACAAGTACACATGACAATAAGGTAAGCTACGTGACCTTGCTTTCTTTCGTGAAATATTCTTGTTCGGCTAGGCTTACACACACAACCTACAAAAAAGCAGAAGTATACGAACAATCATATCAAATGTGCTTGTATGTTCTCTTCTTTGTGTTGTTCGCAACTATGCCCGTTTTATTCTTTAGGCGACCAATAGTTTATAATGTTTTTCTAACTAGCCCGACGTAAAGCTATCCTTTTTTTACTTAACTGCTTGTACATACGTAACAGCCTTGTACATATTTTACGAACTGTAAAAGCTGGTTCGGCGCCAGCTTTTACTAACACACCAGTATAAGAACTTTTGTTCAAGCTCTAGACATGTTTCATATCTTTTCTATCTCTTCATCGTCGCCTATCTAGTAGGGGGATGCCTTGATCTTTACAGCGAGGTTTCGTGGTCTTGGTCGTGTCCACGGGAGGTACACCGACATTTACTGTGGCGTCAAAAATTCGTCGCGCCAGCTTGATGACAGTAGTCGCATGTTGTGTTCTATGGCACTCGTGCACCTCAGAACGCTCTCCCAGTCTCAAGGCACGTGCTGGCGTCCTCTGCTGCCCACCGCCGTAGTAGGTGTAGGTACGCTGGCTCTCATAGGAAAATGTCGCACTAATGGACGTTGTTTTCAATACGTACGGGCCTTACAGGGTCTCCTTTCTCCAACATCGACAAGACCATGTCAAATCAACATGGTTGAGTCTAAAACAGGAACAAAAGGAATAGCTTCCCGAAGAAGCTTGGTGAGACTTCCCCGATATAACGTAATGAGCACGTACTTGCCTGGCCACAAATAAACTTTCCGTTCTTCCACTGCAGCCATATCAGGCTGTTATCCAATTATTCTGAGCCTTCGGAAGCCATTTTCGCGGTATTAAGCTTCGGACGGATAAAACATTATGGTACTTGCAAAAGCCAGAAGGACTGGCAATTTCGCGATGTTCAGTATGTCGGTTGAATCCGAAAGAGGCGTTGTGTGTCCTCTAAAAATGGTACAGCAAGAAATTTGCCACAGTTTTGAAAACTGACTCCCTCTGACCTACCATCGCCTGCTTCTGCGTGTACCTCCGTCTTGACATGAATAGCGATCTATGAACATCAGACGCGCACGCTTCGTCAAACAATATTTCAAAGCCTCCTGTCTAGTTCCTGTCGCAATAGCATGTTCATACATTGGCGGCCAGTTAGCCAGTCACACATACTCCTTTAGAATTAGACCTGATAATTATTCCGTTTCCTACGCACTATAGTGAAGAGATACCACCGTCATCATTATTTTTACTTCAATAAAAACTGGATATTTGCATTTGTTCGGTTACTCCTGCAACAATTCGTTCCAAGAACCGGCCTACACAGAGCAATGTAGAAACTTATATATTGTAAACAAAAATTTGCCTGTGGTTTTTATGTGCTGTAGCGTTTTTGTACAGTAATCTCAAAAAACTCTAAAGATTAAGTCAATGGTGTGCCAAAAATTACGCAAATGTCCCGCATTCCGGTAACCTATAGTAATTAGGCTGCAACCCACCTATATTGTAGAGGGTTTACCAGTTTCCTCTTTGGGCCCTATTTATCGTTCCTTGTCTCGTTTACGCTATAACACGCCCCTCCCAGTTTCCTCGCCGCTTCGAAAATGCTTGCTTGCTCAAACATTCTCTGTAGCACTTTTTTTGGTATCACAATCACATCGTTTCTAAAGCACCACTGCAGCATCGACAGCGTGAGCCCCTTTTACAGTAAATGTCGCGGTTAGGCAGTCATTTGCAGCGTAATTTGCATCTATCATTTGTTTGCGCGCCGGCCTGAAACACCTTGTTGGAGTGGCTGCATTGTTGGCGGTCGTCATTGGTGTCATTGCTATACGAGCGGTCGCCAATGATGACCTATATCTAGACGGAAGGAAGTTTGTGAACATGATACATTTCTCGAAATAAAAAAAGACAAATGAAATAAAAAAGCAATACTTATCACAGCTTTCTTTTTTTTTTTCTTTTTAATAGTGTCTTGTCAGACTGCAGGCAGTAAAGTTGGAAGGCAGTTGACAAAAGGTTTTGTAAAGCACGTGCAAAACGACACTGATCGGCGTACTGCTAACAGATAGAACTTTTTATTGCGATAGCAATTATATGGACACTTCAACGGGATTTTTGCCGTCGGCGTCGTCGTCGCCGTCGCCGTCAGGTTCCGTATAGATCCCAAGGGCGATAAAATCGTCGCCGGGCGCCGTACGAGTAAAAGCGCGCGGGGGACGCGCGCTATCACGGAGAGCCAACGCACGGCGGAAAGCAAACGCGATTGTCGCCCAAAAGGCCGTGGGGGTATGGGGGGGAGGGAGGCGGGGCGACGCTGTGCTACGGCACCAAATGCTTATCTTGCAACCCAGCGCAAGGAGAACTGCCAACGCAATCTCCCACGCGAAAGCAAAAAAACTCTGCCAACTAATACGCTTGCACTGGCTGTGATGCCGTCGCCCGCACCGTCTCTTATCTCCTCACGGCTCTGACCTTTGTAAATGCCGCTCAGTTTCCGTTAAAGCGATAAACCGCACGATTCTTCGCCCGCTACAGCGGCCGCGCCAGCGTTTTGACAGTCGTTGTCTGCGGTCATTCAGTGTGATCTATTCATGTTTGCTTGTGCGCGATGACACCACGCTTGTCAATTCAGTTAGAACGCGAATGTGTCCAAGTTTATGCGGCCGATAAAACTACTCTACTATCCCTACTCCGAATAGCTCTCTACCAATTTGCTATCGCAATTGATGCTTCGCCTTTCGGGCGAAACTGCGACATTTTTTGTTTAAACAATACTGAATGATATTCTTGAGGGATAACCATTGCTTTACTAGAGTTAAATAATCAGCGTTGCCAAGATTTGTTTTTCTTTTTTGAAGCGTGTCGCTCAAGTGGGACAACACACTGAGGATCCTGCGAAGGCAACCATGCTGTGAAGTACCGTATTAAGACCATCAATGTGAAGACAACTGTTGCTTCATCGTGGTCACAGAGCCCACACGTCGTACAGTCAATTTCGGCCACTCACACGTAGCTTTAGAATAATAAAATCAGCTCTAGAATATCAATTTCGAACTTTCCTAACTTCGAAGTCAATAAAATGTCGCCAATTGGTCAGTCAGGTCGCTAAAAAAGGTCGCCGATCAGTAAATAGAAAAATTGGTCACTGAACAAACAAGAATATTGATAAATCTCGTGACAAAACTACTAAAATGGCAGCATTGAAAAGAATGCGCGTCAAGGGGCGATAAGCGTGGTCGAGGACGCCACCGATTTGACAGGCTAGTATAGTCGTGATAAACAATTTCATACAGCTGGGGTTTTCTTAAGCAGGAAGAGTTATTGTTGATCTCAAAAGATCCCTTTGACAAGAAATGAATTAGTCTTCCGGCGATCCAACGACAACACCAAACTAGATGACGATAGTCGATTACTATTGCCAATCCAACGTTTTATTTTCTCACCTGGAACCTGGATGAAATTTTTGTCAGCTCTTTGACCACGGTGTTTCTATCTTTCGGAGATATGCAACTGTTGTTGTTCCTTTGAACCCCATATGCACTATTTGAATTGAACAACCAGTTTTTTTATGCATTTCATGTTGTGCCTAGGATTTCAGGTTGAGACATCACTCTTTATTCGATTGTTGCTTATTACGACTTTCATTTTTCATTTGGTAATTTATGTGCTTATATAATCAACGTAACCCATTGTATGCCGATATTATGGGCATTTTCTTCCTGTAATCTCTGAGTCAATACTACCCATTTTAATGCTTTTACGGGTATCCAACGTCCACTGCGTACATAAGAAAATAAAAACCAGACCTTCACACTTTAATTTGGCACCGGACCTCGGAACTATAGTGTCATCATTTTTTAAATGAACTCCGCAGGAATTCTGATTATCTGGGATACTTCTTTATATAGGAAGAGTCTGCGAGGGCTGCTAAGGGTGTGTTTCATGAACAGTTATGTAATCTCTATATGATCTTACTTCAAGTAACTACACTCTTAGTCAATACCGGCTTAAAACAACGCATTTAACGCGGAAAGTAGATCAAAATTTTGACGCTTATAAATGGCTCACTGCAAGTGGCCTACTGCGTATGTAGCCTATATTATGCGGCTCTTGCATATATGCGGCCCGCATTTAAACGTCCCAGAGTAGGGCCGCTTGGAATACGGCACGCATGAACCGCAAATGTTTATGCGGTATTTTAGATCGAATCTGTCCGGCTTACTAAGCGGCTCAGAATTATGTGGCCCAATTGGTATTTTTATGAGAGACAGAGAGAAAGAAACTTTTATTTTCTGAAACGGCAATCCGAGTCAGAACCCGGTTCACTCTAGGTGGGAAGATTCCTTATTCCAGGAACCCTCTGGCTTGGGCTGCCTCCTTGGCCCGAGCGACAAGACTGCGTTGGTCGTCCAGGTCGTCAGCGGAAAGCTTCGCCTCCCACGTTTCAGTGATGGTATTGAAGTGCGCTGAGTTGGAATGCTCTTCTTCAGCCTTTATGGGGCATCCTTGTTTGGAGTCGTCTTGTTGAGTTTGTGAGCTGGGGTCGGTGGATGTGTCACGCAGTGAGCAATCCTGGACCATGTGTTGCAGAGTGTCTGGGATGTCACAGTGGGTGCATGTGTACGAGTGCTGCGTAGGTGTCACAGCTGTCCCCGATTCGTCGTCGGCGCGAAGTCGATCGACGGGGTAGACAAGCCGGTTGGTCGTTCCGTACTCGAGCGAACACAGTGTGAGAGTCAGAGTCTGGTGTAAACAAAAAACACAAGATATTTATCAGCTGACAACTATACACAAATTAATAAAATAAAGTAATAAAAAACACAAGACAGACTAACACACCTGAACGTAATATAACACAATGATGAAGACAAATAAATACGAGCAATATTAACAATAGATATCAAAATGAACAGTTTGAGGATCAAATACACAAGAACACACTCAACAGTATTTCACTAAAGCAAACTTCAAAAGAAATCAAAGTTCAAAAGAAAACAAATGGTGTCATACGCATGGCCGGGCAGCAGCAGCAAGTCCATAAACCGTGAAGTCGGCACGCAGAGCTTTCCCAAAGAATGCTGGCGGTCCGATCTTGTTGAGGTGGATGCGATTGCTGAGCTGGGTTTCCTGGCAGTCTAGATTTGACGTCTTCACTCAAGCAGGTTGAGCTAACTTAAGGCGAATTACCGCGAGCTTCGTTGCAGACGTTGGTTTGTCGTCTCGTACGTCAACTAGTTCCTCGGAGTACCGACGTGGCCAGGCGGCCCAGGCGATACTGGACGGCACTAGCCCCCCGACGGCTTCTCAGCAGCGCATAGGTTCAGCTTCTAGACTAATCAGTAGGGCCCAAAACCTGCGCTTAAATAGCCTCTCCTTTCCCTAGTTCCCTATGTAGGGAAACTGCCGGTATGCAGAGTTCACCTAATTAATTCACGGCTCCTCCCAAAAGTCTTGACTCCGCCCCTTTCACCATGGACGAAGGACGGTAGATTCCCCTCTCTCCAAGGTCAAGCGCCAAGGTCGAGCCCCGGCACTGTACCACGCGGACGCCCGCGCGGACGCCCACGCGGACGCCCACGCGGACGCCCAGGAGATGCCACCCCGTAAGGTCACGACGTTTTTGACGCTCGTAATTCGGCGTGTCGCCTTCTCGAAATTATACGCCGCATAGTGAGGCCACCACGTTTTTGGCGGCCGTTAATTGGCGTCAAAACCACTCAAAAACTCGAGAAAATATGCCGCTCCGTGACAGTAGGATACAGTCTGCGCATGATTATTCCGGCGCAGGATGACTCCTTCCTCTTTGCTCAGCTTCTTGTGTAGTGAAGCGTACGTTCTTCTGCTGGGTCGGTGGTGCTGCAGAAGATCCGAGCACTCTAGGGCGATGTCATCAACGTTGGTGGCCAGCCTGTCGTGGGATCGCAGGAAAGCCCGGCTGGTATGCGCGCAGGCGGCGGCGTGTGCCGCCTCACTTCCTGTCATGCCCTGATGGCCGGCAATCCAGTTGATGTGGGTTTCGGGGAGCAGGGCGCGTGCGATATGATTTCGAAGTATCTTGAGTGCTGCTGCTTGAGTGGGAATCAGTGAGGATTACGGCTACTTCAGGGCAAATTGTTATCGCCAGAGCGATTGGCGTTTCCTCTGCGGTCTCGGCGGCTCTTGCCCGGGTGGTGACAGCGGCCAGTTCTTTGCCTTGGTGATCCGTGACACTTAGGGCAAAGGCGTTTCCAGTACCCTGTATCAGGGTTTGTCACGTATTTCTTGCTGAGTGCGCGGATTCTGCTTTGCCGACGCTCATTATGGTAAGTCGGATGCATATTGCGCCGTATACGCGCAACGCTGATACACTCAGGGAGTGCGGGTGGGATTCTCTCTTTCGGGTCTGTTTCAGCAATGTAGCTTTCACTGTATAACGTAATAGTTCAGCGGAAACCCGCTAGGTGGAGAGAAGTAATTAAAGGGAAAAAGAGACATCGACCCAAATGCAGCAATTGCTACAAAGGAAACCCATACGGGTTCCTCGAAAGAAAGCCTCGCAGTTCAAGAAAAATTCGTCCTGGTCCGGGACTCGAACCCTGGGACGACCGCCTTTCCGGGGCAGCCGCTCTATCATCTGAGCTAACAGATGCTAACAGATGGCAGGGCGAAGTCGAATTTGTCAATAACTCGAAGCAAAGGCAAGTGTTTGACGTATTAAACTACATTTAAGTTCGTTTCCTTCAAGGTTACGCTGTTGCGCTGCCTCTACGGTATAACGGCATTGCGGCTCCAATATTCTGAGACGTCGAATAAGCGGGCGTGATTTTGCCGGCCTGTCTAAGTTTGTTGAACCGACAAATATTTCCATTCACCTCTGCTGGCTTCAACAGGGATATCCTGTCCGAAATACTGGCATATATAGCTTATGTGAATATCAAGAATACTCTCTAACCGATCATATTATGCTGCTCTGTTGTAGTTAATGATTCAGTGTTTATTTTGAAGCAGCAAGGCGCGTCGGTATCTCCGCCTGTGAGCCTACCGTAACTGCATTGCAAATATCAGAAGCTTCACTGTTTAGCTCACGCTAGCTTGTTGTCACCTCTTCCCCTGCAAGGCGCAAGCACGTGACGTTGCAACTAGCTACCGTGGCCATACCTGCAGTGCCGTCGAGCTAAAAGGAATGAAGGGAGGAAAGAAATCGAGGCGTGGTTAAAGAATTTAAATTGTGTGGCTTAGCGTCCCGAAACTGTTCTGGAGCTATGGATTAATTATGGTCACCTGGAGTTATTTAACGCGCATCGAAAGAGCGACACAAGCGTTTTGCATTTCCGTCGGAATGCGACAGGTGCGGCCGAAACGCTATGGTCACCCTGTTACTGCGGTGACTGTCGTTGAGAGAACGAATCAGCTGTTTTAAATTTCGTATAACAAGGCGGGATTTTGCCGACGTGTCGAAGCTTACAACGGCTCCATTCCTTGCCTTGCAAGTCGATGGCTTCGACACAAAATGAACGTGGAATAACCGCGATTTGCCCATTGTATCTTGCGCTACATTAGTATGGTCAGCACTACCGAAATGAGCACTTTCTGCTATCTGGAATGCAAGTGATTCTCCGTGCGCAAGACGAGCCGCATTCATGCACAAACAACTTTTAGTTATGTCAAAAAAAATAAAAAGAAAGCACCGTGCAGACTGTATTGAAGTGCACGCGCTGTATCAAGTGGACGCGCAGTGCTGTGCTGTGTCAGGCAAAGGAAGGTGTGCCATGAAGTGGTTGCAAGCAGGTGAGATGGACATGCACGCTAGCATACCTAATCATCTCGTTGGAGAGATTGAATTCGGATTCAGGTATCATGTACATTCGTTGAGTGTCTCTGCCTTCGTTATATCGATTGTGCCCTCTATACACAGTTATTAAAAGCACACGTTTTTCTCCTACCACGTTAAGTATGCTTTTGCGGAATGCCCACTTCATCTGTGTACGCCATCTGAAAGCATTCTGTACATTCGCGCAGACACGTTCATGCAGACATAGACAAAGAACATATTTTTCAAAGGAGAATGATTTATTTATAATACAACAAACTGCCCAGCATAGTTTCACTGTAGGTTTTTAACACAGAATGGGGACTTGTACACCAAGCTCTGAAAGTAGCAAGTAAAAGACAAACTGCAACAGGAAATACAAAAACATGTGGGCCGTGTTAGTGCCTGCAGCTTTTAAAATATGAAACAAGCATAACGCATGAACTTGCATGAACTTCATGCAGTTGTGACCAACAAGAGTTGGTCACAACTCTTGTTGTGACCTCTCAGTTCACCGTTTTCTCGTTCATTGAAAAACATTTTCTTTATAACCAAAACTATGTAAAATAGCAGATAACGCAACATAAGGAACAGAACACATATATGTACTAAGCTTACTTTAAGGTCACATTTTCTATAGATAAGTTATCTAAGGAATTTAGACAGATAAGTGCTCGCAGCTTTAATGAAAAAAATAGCTATCCATGACTAGCATGAAAAAAACAAATAATGAAACTGCTGCAAGAAAATACACGAGGTGTGTTCAAACACAAACCAAACTTTTGAAATAGCACGCCAACCAGCAGAGAGAGCACGCTGCGGCTACTTAACGCACGTAGCAGTGGGTTGACAACAAACTGCCATTTGCCGCGTTTCGCTCTGAACGTTAGTTGGTGAGCTACAGCCGCCTAAGTGAGCACGTGCACAAGCTGTTTGTCGGATTAGTGCCAAGTTAACAAAGAAAGAGGTTGGAGAACCACGTGTGGGTGTGAAATTTTGCTACAAACTTAATTGGCAAAACTTTGACAGCGACATTTCAATACAAGACATACAGAGAAAACTGTATGAGTCGCATTCGGTGCTATGAGTGGTTCGAGCATTTTGAACAAGGTAGAATGGCAGTTGGTGACAATATCAAGCCTGGACTACCTTCCACATCAACAGATGATGACCATGTCGAGAGAGTGCGTGCTGTGATTCGTGGAAATCGTCGTTTAATTGTTCGAGAACTAGCTGACGAAGTGGTCATCACCGTAGGGTCATGGCATCCTATTGTGAGTGACAAACTTGGGATACATCATGTCTGTTCCAAATTCGTGCCGCGTTTGTTGACTGACGATCAGAAACAGACCCGTGTTTAAATCAGCCAGTAACTGCTTGCCACTGGCAATGACAATGAAAACTTCCTTAACAACATCATAACAGGCGATGAGACGTAGGTTTATGGCTGTGATATAGAAACAAAAGTGCAGTCGTCGCAGTGGGTCGGCGAACAGTCATCTCGTCCAAAAAAGCACGCATGAGTCGCCAAAAAATCAAAGCAATGGTTGTGTTTTCTGACTGGAAAGACATTGTCCTTCAGGAATTTTTACCACGTGGTCAGATTGTAAACAAGGCAGTCTACCAAGGAATTCTAGCGCGTTTGCGGGATGCTGTGTGCAGTAAGAATTTTGCGGGAAACCCAGACCTAATTGTTGCAACATGACAATGTGCTAGTTCACGCGTCGCTCCTCGTCTGCAGCTAACTAGCAAAACATAACGCTCTCGTTGTGCCTCAACAACAGTACTTTCCAGACCTAGCCCCGGAAGTCCTTTTTCTGTTTCCCGAACCGAAACTCATGTTGAAAGGACGACGTTTCCAAGCCATAAAAGAAATTTCAAAACAATGCAACACGAGACCTACGCACCATCCCAGAAAAAGCGTTCCAGGAGGCTTTCCAAAAATGGAATAAATGATGGGAACAATGTATTGCCAGAAGAGGGGACTACTTTGAGGAGGACAGTGCTTAAAATGTTGTACTACCCCGATGGAAAGAAACGCGAACAGCGGAGCGCGTGACCGAAGCATAACTGAAGTTATAGTGCGCGCCGTCCTGTTATCACCATTGACAGGCGGGAACATCCGGTGTGATCGCGCTGTGCGATGGTGCGCCCCCTATCCTGCAATATTTTTGTTTCTGTTCTGCTTCTCTTTTATTTGAAAACGAGGGAAGGTGACGGCACAGTAATGATGACAGCGCAAACTGTGCTATCGCGATGAAAAGAAACGCGAACCGCGGAAAGCGTGGCGTTTAGCACGGTATTGGCAAGGAAAGCTCATCATCAGCCAGTCATATCTGACACTTGGAACGCATTCGCAGTGCCGGAACAAGATTCTAGCGCTACGGTGGCGCCGACTGAAAATAGCGACAGCCAAAGCATATGGGAGTCGGACCCATATCTTCGCACTAGCGCTGACTGTGCCAAAAGCCACGCTTTCCGTGGTTCGCGTTTCTTTACATCGCGATAGTACAGTTTGCGCTGTCATCATTACTGTGCCGTCAACTTTCATCGTTTTCAAATAAAAGAGAAGCAGAGCAGAAACGAAAATTTCGCAGGATAGGGGGCGCACCATCGCACAGCGCGATCAAACCGGATGTGCCCGCCTGTGAATTGTGATGACAGGACGGCGCGCACTATACCTTCAGTTATGCTTCGGCCACGCGCTCCGCTGTTCGCGTTTCTTTCCATCGGGATAGTACAATAAGCAATAACGATGTTCTAGCAAAAGTTTGACTTCTCTTCGAACACACCTCGTACGTATTTGAAATGAAGAACTCTTTTGGGAGCCAAGCAACATGAAAAATCTTTTGTCCTCCGGAGCACACTCCGTATACATGCCACAGCGGTTGGGTGAATGCAGAGAGATTCAAGTGAAATCTTTTAGGTAACCATTGCTAACAAGCGAAAAAAGGCGTTTTCAAATATTTGTTTCATTTTGACATACATAATTGCTCCGTCATCACAAACACATTAGATATCATTCATATATGTTCAGAGTTATCTGTCCTGATGACTCCTGGACCTCCAGGTGGCCGTCGTACCTGGAAGGAAAAAGAAATCCTACTCAATGTTAGACAGTTCAAAAACTGCTTCACCTTAGCCCTGTTAGGGCTATGTCTTGTTCAATAGTTGTTCGAGGCCAATATAGTTGTGATCTTGCACGAAACATCTCAATGTTAACCGTAAACTTCTGAGGCTGCGAGATAACGATCCGAGGTCTTTAATTTGACTGCGCTCATTGTAGTGTGGCTAGAAAACTACCCTTGACTGCGCTTAATTGCACCTTGTTGGGGAATAACACCACTGTTTAGACTGTGTTCAACGCCCTTCCTACTTGACACGGAGGTTGTTGCTGTAGTGCACGGCATCGCATTGATGGGCACACATTATCTTCCTTTCTATTTTAAATATCGGCTCTCCTGTTTCCTTTCATTCCCATTATACCCCTTCCTCCGCATAGTCGCTTCTATTTACACTGGTGAACCTTCCTGTCTTTCTATCTTTCTACCTCTTTTCTCCAAGAGCATGTGTCAGCATTATAAAACTAAGTGTCCATGATTTACTACAGAAAGCAGAACATTCTATATCACACACTTCACATGTGAATAACTCATAAGAGATTGTGGACGACATGCGAATGTGTCCGACCTTTGAAGTTACCGCATTGTATTTGAAACTTCACTGGCATTGTTAGCACTAAAGTCCACCCCTAATTAATCCTAATGCAATGAGCGCATACACAGTGTAAACAAAGTAATCAATCCATGACAATAGACACACACATAATGCTCTGAGCAAGCAATTAAAGAGAAAAATACATTCAGTTGCATTCTTTACGTTATGCACAAACACATTTTACATGTGCTTGGCCTTTTTGAACTCAACTCATTGTGCTTGGCCTTATGGTTTATTTAGGTCATATTTCTTCACACTTGCAGGCAATAATTGATTGGCCTACATTGTCAGCTGGCTCTCAATGGCACTCATTTATCTTCATTACACTTACTGGCATTCAATTACACTTGCATTAACATTCGCCTAAACTGAGTGACTTCCCACTCTTCTTAAATCAGCAGAAATTAGTGAAAGACTCTCGAATGTGTGTCCATCTGTAGGGATATTACAGTTCGTGAAGTTGCTTCATTGTCATCCGCATGCGAGCATTATTGTAAACACTTTTATCTTTCTGAGCCCCACACCACTTTTAAGCTGGGAAAATATGAGCTTTTTCTTCGTGTGCTTCATCATAAGCATATATTTCCGCGCTGCAATGAACAGCCATTCTGGGCCTGATTTTCGCTTATCGGTGCTCTGGTCCACTCTAAAGTTCCACTAGAGAGCCCGGGGTTCTCCTTTCTTTGGTGGTGTTCTTATTAGTGTTGACCTCCCGCTTTAGTCCTGTATAGAAAACAATTTAGTTAAGCGAGAATAAAAAGAAAATGCATAAATGTGATAACTCGAGAAGCATATGCTCATAAGAAAGGTCTTATTAAGGCCTATTTTGGTGCTGTTGGGTACCTCATAGTCGCAAATCAACACTGCATAGCAATTACCACACAAAAGCAAAATGTCCAACTTGTTATGTTCTTTTGCTTCTTTCATAGTATTTTTAGCTATGCAGCACTGCTTTCTCACAACATTATCAAACGACGCAAGTACTGAAAACCAGATTATCTGTCTGCTATAAAACTTGAAACTACAAACTACTACAATCGATGTGTCGTATCGCGTTGTTGAAATTTTGCCAGTGGCATAGAACTTCGCCCCTTCTACAAGTAACGAGTGTACTGCTCATCGCCGAGAGGTATTGTAGCAAATCCTGCGGCTAGTGCAAACCGACACTTCGGAGCTGCTGCTGTCATCGGAGTTATATGATTATGGTCGCGTCACTCAAGCTTCGAGCTAAATTGGGCTTTGAATTTTAGTGAACTCAACGTACTGAACGGGAAAGCCAGCAACCTACGCAAAACGACACACTACACAGAGGAAAGTGCGTAACACAGCAGAAACTTGTTCAAAATAAAACCGTCGTTTGACAAACTGCAACTACGAAATGCAATAAATTATTCACGCAAAGCCAACGAAAAGGATTTTTTTTAAAAAGGTGCACTTCATGGTTAGAACGCTAGGTTGCGATTTCCAGCGGCGCTATAAAACGCAAGCCCTAAGGAAAATTCGCGCATGAACTTTCAACAAATGGACACCTGGCTACGCAAGAAAAAAATCGCCAGCAATCGTACAATTGCAGTAAACCGAAACGTTCAGGTATTTAAATCACCGAGATTCTGCTGGATCATAATAATGCAATGGAAGAAATTAAGCATTTACTAAGCGTAGCGTATGGAAAGCACAAATCGACCTACCACAGACACAGGTTCTCAGCTCTACAGCAAGCACTCCTGGGCCCGCCGATCCAGTGCACATGGCGGCCCACTACCACTGATAGCCTGTGTAGCCGTCGTACTCGCAGGAGTTGTCGAAGTTGCACTGGCTTCGTGCAATTTCCGGTAACAACGGTAGATTTTAACATCACTGACATCACCGAGAGCGTTCATCGACGTGGCCAGATCACTTCGCAACCTGAACACAGTCACATAACGTCGTCGTTACAAAGATGTGACGATAATTGCCGCCGAAAACAATCGCCTCATCCGCCGGCTTACGCCATGTTTATGTTTCTTCACGACTGACGCAGTCTTTCCTCCTCCTTCGCCATCAAAGCAACGCAGAGGCGACGACTTCTTTCTCTTCGTTCTCTCCTTTTGCCTTTCTTTGTTCTTTCTCCCTCAAAGCACCTCTCTCACCGCTCCTTGCAGCTTTTGGTTCGTAACACTCTCTCAACGCTTCGGCACGCTTTTTGCGCGCCACATTTGCAGGGCTGCATATAAACGTTGCGTCCATATAGTGGGATTAGCCTGCTGCCGCAGCTATTGTCGCATAATATTACTTGAAAGTCCGTTTATATGCAGTACTTTACGCTGGAACGAAAATATACCGCATATGTGCCGGACGTTATACAGGACTTGACTAAGAGCGTAGTAACGAGATCTAGTCACGTTTCACTGGAATCTAATACTTACATAGTGCAAACTCGACGCTGATTAAGTCCGAAGTTTCAATACGATGCCTTTACCGGTATTTCGCTTTAGGACGCTTTCTGTTATACAAAGCGCAACCCACGTCACCGCATACACCACTTTCGCCAGTCTAACCTGCTTTCTACCAAAGTAAAATTTTAATTAGTGTCATTTGTGCTTGACCCTGCCACTGGATCAAACTTTGTCAACTCGCTGCACTATAACGAGCACGAACAATTTCCAGACTTTCTCTGGTAAATCAGCCTGAAGATGATGGGCCTGCTAAAAACCGTGCAGGGAGTCCCAGTGCCTCACTTCTTTCCAGACAACGCTGTCATTTCGGCGCTGACGTACGAGCCTCTCCACTAGGACGTCTTCGTCACTACGTTCCCAAAGTGTGGGACAACTTGGGTTCAGTGCATTGCATACGGAATCTATCACGACGGCAAGCCACCACCCAGATCACGCTCGATTCCTTGCCAAGTCCCCGTTCATAGAACTCTTTGGTGCTGACGCAGTGGAAGCCATGCCCCGACCTGGACCATCACGACTCACTTGCCTTTTGACGAGAGGAAATTTTCCTCCCGCGCGAAGTACATCTAGGTGGCAAGGAATCCTTGCGACGTATGTGTCTCTCTGTATCATCACTTCAGAACACAGACTATGGCCGCAAAAGTTTAAGTTTCAACGAGTTCCTCCGATGTTGCGTCGACGGTGAAGTGAATTTAGGAAGCTACATAGAAGACAGCTTCCTCCCCTGGTACTCCCGCGGAAACGAGAGCGGCGTTCTCTTCTTCACCGACGAAGATCTGCTCACTGACGTCAAACTGAAAGTGAGAAGGATCGCCGAGTTCCTGGGTAAATAGTACGCTCGTCTCGTCGCCAGAGAACCAGAAATGCTGCAGCGAGTTGCCGACATCTCCACAAGGGAAAATATGCGACCGCATTTTCAGGGATTTCATCACGACCAACTTTGAGTTCGTGGTCGACCATAGGAACAGCAGAAACATACCATGGACCCAGGAAGTATTGAACGCTCTGGGGTTTCTTATATATAGGAACCGGCCGCCAGGGCATGAATTCGTGCGTGATGTTGCGGTAGGTAGCTAGAAAGACATTCCTAATGATTGTCATAGAAAGGTACTGAGGGAGTGGATTTCCGCAAATGCTACTGGAAGCGATATTATGAACCTGTGGTCAAGTACCAAATTAGAATAATACTATTTTATGTACACCTATGATAAACTTCCAGCGTCCACACTATGGATGACTGTGACTGAAAATAGAACCTGGCTTTGCTCGATCATAGAGGCTGAGTCCCACGACTATTGCAACCGAAATGCCTGACTGGTTAGATAATAACCGCTTAACATTATATTTCGACGTCCCAAAGCACAACGTGGTTCAGTAAATCAACGGCACAGAATAGACGCGGACTGAGAACGCATACGATGGGACAGGAGCCAACTTCCACCTGAATTTATTCTAAACAAGAATTTGCTTTTTACGCACAGCCATGCCACGGGAGAATTGTGAAAATGCTACAACGATATATCCATAACAAAGCGCGAACGCTAGGCGATCATCTGCGCATGCTTATCAAAAGACACGCACAGAAAGTGGCTGAGAAAAGCAGTTCCTTATCGAGAAGGGATAAGGGCGCCACGGTGACACAAGCATCACCCCTTCTCTTCACATAATAGGCCTATATTACTTCCCTCGCAGTCTTATCTTTACTTTTGCCTGTAAAAATGGTTTACGGAAGGGGTGATGCTTGTGTCAGCATGGCGTCTTTATGCCTTCCCGATAAGGAACTGCTGTTCTTGCGCAACTCCTTGCATGCACGTGGTTTTACAGCAAAGCTGTATATAGCTACGCGAAAACAAAATCCGTCCGTCCAATGTGCGCAGATAGTATCATCATCAGCAATGGCTCGAGCGTCGTCGTCTTCTTCGACAGCTGGCTCGTTGGCGCCCCTCGGCACAACCGCGCGAATGCACTCGTGCCACTGCTCCCGCGTTCATCGCCGTCGTCTGCTTCCACTTCCGCCTCGGTTTTCGCTCATCATTCATGCGTAGAATTTCACTTTTCTTCTGTCGTCGTAATGGGGAGGCCGCGTTTACGGCGATATGAGCCATTGCTTAAGGGGCATGAGCCATTCATTGTCTTATGGGAGAGAGAGATTTAATTTTGAAGCAATTCAATTTTCAAGAATCGCAAGCGGCAATGTTACAACGGCGGACTGCGGGCATACCGTCAGTGACGTCATTCTTTCCGTCGCAGCCGAACCGTCGGGATTCACCCAGTGATTAACACCGGGACCGCACGTTTCAGCTTCGCTTGTTAACCATAAGTACGGAGTGCTTGGGCGGTGATTTCTTTTTATTAGCATGCGCAATTGATCACTTCGCATTTGCGCTTTCTTGTTATTTTTTTCGAATATTCATCATTATCATTTGACTTGCCTGTTCATAAAAAGTGAATTCTTGTTCTGTATAAATTCATTTAGAAGTTGGCACTCGTCCTGTCGTTTGTGTTCTCTTTCCGTGCCTATTTTGCACCGTTTTCCTGACGTATGACCCACCAACTAGCTCAAACCCAAATTTTTCACTACATGGTGCTATTAGGGAAGCCGTGCTTAATGATCCTGAGAAATTGAGCTGCTGGGATTCGGTGACACGCACTTAAAGGTAACACTGCAACCCTTTTTGACCGTGCTAAATATATAGGCTTCATCGCCAGACAGTGCTGTCATCAACGCCTCAACCAAAAATCAAAGCGCCTTTCTTAAAGAAAGATGATTGAACGCGAAGCTTTCGTCCGGGCAGACTGAATCAAAGTCCAAAGCTAACGACCACGCAACGAACCCGAGAAATTCATAGTGACTCAATGCGATGCATATGTGATTTGATTTCTTGTTTAGGATTGTATTTTTTAACGTTGAAGTTGAATGAAGACACGTTTCGTGAAGTTGCAGAGCCTTTATATTAGATCAAGTAGCCGTTAATTACACGCACAAAATCACACTTTCACGGACTGCATGCCGTTGCCGATACACGGGATCAGCCTTACGGGCATGATCGCGTTCGCGCTTATGTTCGCGTACGGCAGCCCTTTCTTCTGCCATGCACTGCACCCGCGGCAGCGGGTGCAGCGCATGGTGACGGCCGGGAATGCATTGCGTGACGTGCGTAATGCAATGTGGATATCTACAGTTCGTCTGGGTAGCGTGGCATTGCAGTTCCCATTGTTCTTATTGATTCAACTGCGAATGTAAACTATAGTGTTCTAATATTGTGTGCGCAGATGCGCAGATAGTTCCATTGTGTAAGTTGGCTTTCCTGCAGTGCGTTTTCGGCGTTCACGGACAAATCAGTGAGACCTAGAAAGCTTCGCTTTAAAATTATTCGCCCGGACGTTTCTTTGAGTTTGCAGTCTTGTGCACAAGACAACCTGCTCTTATTTCTTCCACTTCGCAATATCTCAGGCAATTTTCGTGTACATTCCTAAGCTATCTTAAAGACAGAGACTTCGTATTTATTTAAATCACGCCAATGAAACCGCCTCCGACAGAATGGAACACGAATAAGCCACATCCTCGTATAGGGAGCCTACATGCAAGTGCTATTCACGTTTGCATGTAGGTTCCCTATCCTCGAAAAGTGGTTGGCGCCATCTGATGGAACACAACAATACCACTGTGCCAATTTTGTAGCCTTCAAGATCGGCGCAACCGTAACGTACCCATACAGGCAATGCCGGCACCACAGTTCAGTTGAATGCCCTGTGGAATATAACAGGTGTCGTTCCACTTTCTAGCACATTGGGAACAATGAAACGAATCTGGATACAGTGAGACCTTGGCTAAAACAGAATCTAATTACTAATAGCTGCGCTTGTTCAAGATGCATTCGAAATAGCTTGTTTGGAAAATATTCGCAAGAGCAACTTATGTAATCTGAGACCCAATCCACACATTTACCAGAACATTGTACCTAACCCCTTCAACCTAAGTAGAGGAGCGTCTTTCGTTCCGCACTAATCTGAATGCTGCTTCTAAAAATGGAGCGCGTGACTTAGTGAACAGCAGCAGAACGTATTTCAGTGAGTAAGCAATATTACGTGGGAGGGCATACGATCATTCCATATTACAGTAAACCTGGCAGATCCAAGCTACGACAGCACTTTAGTAGGCTAAAGGTCTACTTGCATTCACAGGCAAGCTGGAAGCTGGAAACGGCATGCTGGAAGCCGTTTTTGCAACGTTCATATTTTTATTAAGAATGCAAGCTGGAAGCCACTTTTGCAAGGTTTCGCAAAGAAGGTAAGCGTCCATTCATGACTACAATATTACACGTCCTGGATTTCGTGAACGTCAACCTAAAGGGCAATGCGTCTATACAGTTTGTCATCATAAAGCGAATGTTACGAGGTTCTTTATTGTAGTTTATTATAAAATTCTAGATTGATTGAGTAATTCTGAATTCAATGAAAGGAGCGTTTTATGTCCTTCCAATGTGACATTTAGGTAGTAGGCTCCAGGTAACATGCAACAATTGAAAACGAAAAAGCAAGGGTGCGTGGACGAGCCCGGGTTGTGCTTGCTAAAGATGACGAAGAAAGACAAGTTGGAAAAATTGAAGGGATCACATGTGCTGTCAGAGCCTGACGAGAGGTTAAAATGTGTGTTCCTTTCAAAATGACAACAAGGATGCAAATAATTGTGCAGAAACCATCCACCATGGTTGTCAGTGCAAGCGAATAGCTCGAACGAATGACTTCTGACCGACCACTAAAATGGCCGAAAAAGCGCAATAAAGCTGTTCACGCTAAAAATTATTTCATGAGCAACCCAGTTGCAATGTCCGGCAAGTACACACCGATCAAATTGGGATGCGACGTTCGCGTCCGTGATGTGAGCGAGAAGCTAGAAAAGAAAACTGAATCTGATTTCGGTAATACTCATTATCTTTAGGGTTGTGTGGCTCTCTTTGACAATGTCTACCCTCGCCAGATATTCATCCGGGCAGTCAACCCTTGAATACATTTAGGTATCATTTTATATGTCGCTGTGCTATGCGCTAAAATTATTGGGCAAGGAAAAATGACTAGGGCACCAGCAGCCCCAACGTGGCCCTCGCGCACAGAAAACGTAAATGCGCCCGTCTAAGTAGAGTCGTCAGTGACGACACAGTTCCGAAAGCTGTTCTGAGAAAATGTATCAATGATAAGGGCAGAGTAGTTTTCCTATTTCCTTGACGTCCTTATCTTGAATGGGAGCTTTATTCGAAGGCGTACAACGTTTCAAGCGTGCCCTGGTTCCAATTGAACAGCTAGCTCCACAGTGATAAATTCATACAGTCGCACCGGGCATCTGGCTAAAGCGGAGGAAGCGCTTCGAAAACAACAGCTGTGGCCTTTAGATAAGCACCTAAGCAGCCATCTCCAGTATGCAATGGACGCATTGCCTTGCAAGCGCTCGCTCCTGAAACAAGCACCAAACTGCGCTAGTTCCTTACTGACGTTGAGGTTTCCCGAAAGTTTTGCGAAAAAGCTTTGGTAAATATTACTACGGTGAGTATACGCTCTTTTATTTCGATTACGTGCAAATGCTTTCTACCAGGTACAAAGAATACCACTCCAATAAATTATGTTCAATCGTTCGCATCTAGATTTTTTGCACATAAGTGCTGCATCCTGTCGCATCTTGCGGCATCTACATGTGACAGGCTACCTTTCATTCTCAGGCAGGCTTGGTCTGATCAACTGACTGACCAACGCCCAGAACACCAATTGTCCTAAAGGAGCTGCTTCAGCGCACCAACAAATAGACTAGTCAGAAACCTTCGATAAAGTAGAAATGTGAATGACTTGACTGAAATTTGTGATTCCAACGTAGAGACCAAAGACAAACGAAAAAGAAAAGTCGTATACGCACCTGATTTATTACGCGGTGTCACTGTCTTTCCCTATCAATTAGTCACGCCTACGTAACTGTGTTCGTATGTGCCCGACATCATCGTTTGACATGATGCGTGTATCCACTTTGTTATCTAACAAATCAAAGTAAATATTTAGGTTTCACATTCCAAAGACACGATATGACTATGGCACACTGTAGTGGGGAACTCCGAATTATAATGAACAATGTGGTTTCTTAATGTGCACCTAAATCTCAGCACACCAGCGTTTTTACATTTTTCCCCATCGAAATGCCACCGCCGGGCCCGACATTCAAACCATGACCTCGAGCTCAGCAGTATACAACACCATATCTACAAAGCTACCGCAGTGGATATCACTTTTTTATTATATCTCCTTCATCATTCCATACTGAAGGGATATAAGCAATCAACTGTTGCTTATATAATAATCCCATATAATAATCCCCAAACTTGATGTTAACAGACTGTCGCTTTCTAATAATCCTATCGTGCCCCGGAAGAGCTATAGACCATTTGTACGGTCTAGGAAGAGTTCGCGACACCGTGGGAATGAAAAATGGTAATCTGCTTTTCATACATGCCAACATTCTTTTTCGCGAAGGCAGCTCCGCCATGCGGGCTTCCGCAGAACTTACGCATATTTAGTTACGTTTCCCCTAAGATCTTCAAACCCTGCTTGAGCAGCCCTATTGTGGAGCCCTTGAAAAATCAGTGGTGTGGAATAAGTGGACCTGAGGTAAATAGTCGTTTGTACAGTACCCGCCAATGCCTTCAAATTTCGATTAATAGATCCTCAACAATCGGGCGCGTTTGCAACGATAATGACTTTGCAAAGTAGTTTTCACCCAACTGCGTGACCGCGCGTGGAATACATTGGCAACTTCAGAGTTAAGCACGTTCCAGCGCCAATTAGAGCAGTCTTTTCAGAGGGTTCAAGCAAAGGCATAAAAGATGCCATTCACCGTAGGCAACACAAGTTTTGTAACAGCTAGATACACCCACACTCATGCTCATTTTATTCACCGAAAAAGATCTGTCATGGAAGGTTCATGTTTTTTTTTTTTTTGTTACATGTATGACATTCACTCTGTCGACATGATCAGAGACTCTTTGTTGATTGGTAAATCAACATTCAGCTCATATTTACGTAAGCAAAATGAGCAATTAGGTCCACTGAGAAATCTACAGAAATGGTTGAAAGTTATGCAACTTCAAAAAGGCTATACCGATACCAACAAGCAAATTTGAAATGACTTGCTTCCGTCCCAAAAATAGTTTACTTCATGGTTCCCAGTTATTTTTTGTCTCCTTTTAAAATATGTTCTCCGTCTTTCCTGACAAATAATTCTTCGGCCAATGAAGGTTTCAGTTCAATATTGTTACGCGAAGGACCTGGCCGCACCTCCACCACAATGTTACCCCGCCCTTTCATTACAATGTTACGCGAAGGATGGGTCAATTAAACAAAAAACTATTTACGGATTATATTTACAGCAGCGGTTGATGCAGTACTGACCGGTTTCATTCACAGTGCGAGCCCAGTTCGTTCTTCCTCCTCTTTGCTCGATTGATGGCTCCCGCGCGCCCGGTTCAAACGACCAACTACAACACGCGTGTAGCAATATTGTTTTAAGCAGAGCATGCTTTCAAACTTCTAAACATCCGAGGAGACCTACAAAATGTTTGAAAAACACATTATTCTTGGAGCAATAACAAAATCTTTAAAATATGCCAAGCAATTTTTACCCGAATTATGTCCATTCATAGTACTTAAAGGAACGCTTTATCCCAGGAGCTCCTATCTTAATACATGCGAACGGAGAAATTGCTTTCTTTTACTACCACTACACCGAATTAGATTAGGTTTGCAGGTTGTTAACAAAAAGGGATGTCACCGACTGCATGTTCCGGATTTTAATAGAGTATATATGTTTGTTAAAGCATCTTTGAAATCAAAAAATTAGAAAATAAAACAAGCGTAATGTACCAGCTCTGTAACTCAGCAACAAAAAGATGTCCCAGTTATGTAAATTCCAAGTATTGAGATATATAAATACCCACTTGAAAGAATGTACACCGCTCTGTAATTTTCAGAAAAAAATTTGTGAGTAGGACCGGTTCACTTAGGACCTGCTCAATGTATGAGTAGGACCTGCTAAGATCTGCGCAAATTTTCTAACATTTTCACATATCCTGCACACTCACGTTTCAAAATCATTTACTTTAGATGCCCAAATATACAGATTACAGAAATGCGTTATCTGTTGTTGGTGCGGTGTTACGAATTTGTTAACTTAGCCTTTAAATTTTTTTTCACTTATGCCATGCGGACAACTTTTGTAAAATCTCTCAAGACTGAACAAAATTTATGCTCCCTGCTGTCATTAAATGTAGCTTTGTCTCTTAAGTGCAAGAAAATGTTCAAGTCAATTCCGTAGTTGTCTAAAGAGAGCATTTCTGCGTCTTCCATGTATTTCTATACAGATATCAGAGTGGCCCCTAAGTTGAAGCCTCCTCTTAGAGTCCAGCTTTGCAGGCTTGCCGGGTGTGTGACAAGCGAGCAATCTTAATTGAACATTTCTTCGCGCATGCGGTCAATCTGCAGGTTCGCCACAAATTCTGTGCACCAGCTCAAGCAAAGTGATCCGCTAAAAGACCAAGCACCGAAATGGCCAGCGACGCCTTCAGGTACATCGAAGGCCTTCATATTGCTAAGGCTTTTCCCGAAGACACCGTCCGATCAACCATCGCCTACAAACCGCAACCGGAAGACCTGTTCATCGTCACTTACCCCAAATGTGGCACCTCCTGGATGCAACAGATAGTCTATAACATCCTCATGGACGGCGACGTGCCCGACGACAAAACGGACGCCGTGCTGCGCCTACCATTTCTCGAGGTCCAGGGAGCCGACGCCGCTGTTCACGCTCTCAAGCCCGGAGCGTTCAAGACCCACCTGCCCTTCTGGCTGCATCCTTACTCACCCGATGCCAAGTACATCTACGTTGCCAGGAACCCGTACGACTGCTGCGTGTCGTTCTATCACCACACCAGGAACTTCGCCATATACCACTACGAAGACGGCACGTTCGACGACTTTCCTCGACAAGTTTGTCTGCGGTAAAGTGGACTTTGGTGACTACTTCGACCACCTCCTGTCGTGGTACGAGCATCGCGACGACGCTAACGTGCTGTTTGTCACCTACGAAGACATCAAGCAGAACACGAGGGCTTGGATACTTCGCGTGGCAGAGTTCATGGGTGATGCTTATGGAGCTAAGCTTCGTGAGGACGTAGCCTTGCTAGACACGATAGTGGAGGCCGTTTCTTTCGAAAGCATGAAGCACTCTCTGAATTCCAAGTACGATGCCGACAAGGCAAAAAAGGACACGGCTGAGTATAGCTCCAATAGTGCCCCGCCCTCACAGGCAAAAGAGTGGCACCCGACACTGCTGAAGAGTTTCGAGGCTTTCAAAACATTCTTCGCCAAACCTATGAAGGGAAACTTCGCGAGAAAGGGCATCGTAGGTGACTGGAAAGAGCACTTTAGCGATGATCACATAACCAAGATGAAGCATTACATCGCTTCGAAGACAGCTGGAAGTGACGTGATGAGCCTCTGGCAGGACATTCCCGTCGAATAATCTGAGTGCTGTTGAATAAAGTTAAGGTAGCAGGAATGGCATTGGCTTGTGCCGAAGCCAATTTATGGCTCGTAATATTGGTGCGGGAGAGGGACTGTTGTTAAAGAGTGGAAGTCTCAGGCTGCTTATGGATAGATATCGGTCACGTTATTAAAAAATCATTGCTTAATTAGTAAACACACAATTTATTTACTATTTGCACTACTGAATTCATCGTAACACATCGGTGACGTTCAGAGTTTGGAAGGAATACAATGTACGTTCCACGAATAATAAACTTATTAAGCACAATCGTAAGGAACACGTTTTTTTTTTCTGAGTGAACTTTTCAGGGCCGCTCGCTACAGTATCCTCGCAGGTCTTGCTCTTATAATGGTTCTGCAGGGTCACAGAAACATAATTTTAGCTCCCTTACGTTCACTATCTTTCAAGTTACTCAATCACGAAGAGAGACATTTATTCAAAGATAAACCTAAAAGGGCGACTTGAGACAGTGTGTTCAAGCAAGCTAATCAGTGTTCACCCGAGCAGGCAAGGCGGTTCGCTAGAAGAAACGAAGTAAAATGAGGATCATGACTATTTGGATGGAAAAGTTGCTGCGGAAACAAAATTAAATAAATAAAAGTGAAGCATGCTTGAACACTGAACATCAAGCTTTCTTTTTCCCAGAAAGTCTTCTATGGCCTTCGTAACCTGACGACCAGAGAATTTTGGCTATAGACCACAACAGGCGTTGTCAGAAATTGGCCAGTAGTCTATGTGTCCTCCAAAGTACAGAGATTCCGTCGTCCGAGCGCAGCGAGCCCACAAAGAACTGATAGAGCATCGATGAATGATCTGTGAACGACATGGCTGCGGTATGCCAAAATAACCCTTAAACATGATAAACAGGCATTGAAGTAAGATACATTTCTCAGCGCTTTGCATGAGCGTGCAATGACTGATGACAAGATGATCGATTGAGGCTCGTAAACTCTACACAATAAAATATACTGCTGCCTATCTGGGAATTTGCAAGATGCATTGTTTACTGGGCAAGTGCTAAAAAAATGAAACTCAAAGTACATAAAACTCGGAAGCCAAGTTCCCTCCACGTGGTGCCGACAGCCGGAGGCATGATACGCTCGTAGGTTCGCTGATATCGTTTTATTTCCTGAACGTGTGGAAGCGCTTTCATTAATGACACTGTTCCCTGCAGTCGCTGAGGTGCGTCACTGTCCCCCGCAGTCACTGTCATTCTAACAAAAATCCGAGGACACCTTAGCACTTATGAGTTATGAATGCGAAAGCACTATGCTCCAATTGAAAGCCGCTAAGCCGTCCTTCGAGTTATGAAGTCCTCGTGGGCAAGCGAACGCGTTGAGACCCTTAGGGTTCATTCACACTTGCGACTAGGCGAGGTCGCGCGACCAAGTTAGTCGCAAAGCGACCAGTCGCAAGTAGTCGCAAATGGTGGCTTTTCTCGAAATGCGACCATTTCGGGCTAGTCACTCACTGCTCGATTTTTCAGTGCTCGCTGACGCTTATTTTACGCGGTGATGACATTTCAAGCAGACGTGAACGGCAATCGCGAGACATTTCGGTTTAGCGACTTGTCGGTCGCATTTGTCAGTGTGAACATCGTTCGTCTTGAGTAGCTTTCTGGTCGCCAGTCGGAATCGGTCGCGTGACCTCGCCTAGTCGCAAGTGTGAATGGGCCCTTAGCGCGTTTTGATTTGGCCTTACTGAGGCGCAGTTCGAACGCAGGCGGGAGCTTGCGCGGGCGAGGATCGCGCGAATAAAACAAGCCACCATACAACAGCGTCTGCATGTGGCGTCGCGCCATCGCATCGGCTCCGTCGAGGGGCACTGGTGACGTGGCGTCGCAGCGAATGGGAATTTAGGCGCCATTGCGCCGCTACAGACGACGCCGGCTTTTTCACTCGATGGTACATTTGATGCTTTGGCATGAAAAAGCTATATAGGTGATACCCAAATAAGCATTGTCACGACGTACTTCCGCCTACTGCAATCGCTTCCGGCACATTGCGGACACAAAACATAGCCTTCGACGCCCGTTCTTGGTAATCAGTGGCAGTTGTCGGAATTTAGACACCAGCTATTCCGGCACACCCACTGGATTAAACATTACGGCGCCCATGCCACAGTGCCGAAAGTCGTCTGTGAACCGCAATCCCATGCGCTGTGCTAAACATTCCACTGCAAAGCTTTAGAACAGCGCAGACCTTCACAATGACGTAAATATAAAGCATTATCACAGCTTGACCACAAAGACAAATGGTTTGCACGGCAAAGGCAGGGAATTTCATGTCACTGGCAGATCCAGAAGGAGCCTTAGGCAAACCCCCTCTTCCACCACGCCCCGAGAGGTGGCTCACAGTGTGGAACGTGAAGCGACATGATGCGTACACGTTCTATCAGCATGACTTTTGGCGGAGTGCTAAGAGAGAGGGGCTAGAACATGTTTTCACAAGTTTCCCGCCAAATAGTAAATAGTAGCAAAGACGCGGGAAGCACTCGAAGGCAGATGGTGTTGTTGGTCAGCACATCATCAGATCTCAAGGTTTTAATGCGTTTGGCATCTTGCCGTAATTTTTTCAAGCATGTCGCTAAATAGAGACAGAAAAGTCGTTAAATTACCGCTAAATGTTGCTTCAATGTTGCTAAAGTTGTCGCTAACATTCTTGAGTAAAATTTAGATGCTGTATTGTAAGCTAACGGGGTGTAAATAATTTATCGAAACGTCTCAACTTTGTATAGCGCGCATGTGGGTGAGGCACAAACAATGAATTTACTATCAGAGTTTAGCGGGTTTTTACTTTACTATTGTACTTCCACAACAACGGAGATAGCCACTGTAATTTGGCATTTACTTTCGGATTGTGCGTTTACACATGCAGCACGATTCAAAAGAACATGAGAAGTCTTATTTCCCCAGCACGCAAAGGCTCTTGGTCCACAATATCCCTGATTATCTTCTAGTTCTCGGCACTCTTGGAATGAAACCTAAATTCTGACACACACATTCGGTCTAATGTAAACATGGCCATGGTAATTACGTGACCTTTACGCAGATCAATTACAACGCTTTAACCCCTTCATCTGCCTGAAAGCTCCTCGCATTACTCACTTGTCCAAAAGCCATAATATAAGAAGGCAGCGTGTTCGGACTCGCGTGAGCATTATGTCCAAAAGACATATGATAAGGAAACAGTGTGCTCAAACTCGCGCGATCGAATCCAGCTGCTCCAAAATTTACGCCTTTAGAGTGCTTATCTGTCGTATAATTCACTTGCGGCGTTATAAATATCACCTTCAAATTGATTGCAACCGCCTATAGGACGCCTCTCACCGGCTGCTGGGAAAACGACTTTGCGGGTGGTGCGGTTTGAGTTATGGTGCGTGCATTCGGAACAATCAGTGGCCAGAGCTAGCCCCCCCCCTTTAGCTTTCCAGGAAGAAGAATAACCTTTGGATTTTGTAGTCTCGGTGTATTTCATGACGACCATGTCCGGGTCAGAGAACCCACGTTCCCACCAGGTGTGGGCACACTTATTTACTCCTACCCTTGCAAATCTCCACAATTCGAACCTATTTAATGACAGTGCAGAACACAGTACGTTAATACCCATTAAAATCGGATTCATAAAATACAAAACATGCATTTTGTGAGCACACTGTATAAGCCCCTACGCTGCGAAACACCAATGTCAAGACGAAGTGAAGATGATGTGATGTGAAGACCACCAATGTCAAGGCAACCGTTGATGTATGGTGCTCACGCAGCCTACGCATCTTACAGCTGATTACGGCTGCTTAGATGTAACTTTTGAATAATAAAGTGCCTTGTAGAAGGCAGTTTTAAGCAAGTTCTTCCACTTCGAAGCCGCCAAAATGTTGCCAATCGTTTTGCATTGTCCTTGAATATAGGCGCATGTCGCTAAATAGACACATTTGTCGCTCAATAGACTAGAAAGCTGTTGAATCTAGCGACAGAATTGCTAATATAGTAACACTGATTAGTATTCTTTAGAAACTGTACCAACTTTCCAGATTGTACTCTTGTATACAACCTCTTTCGCGCCAACTTGGGTCACTGAGTGTGTGCCGTTTTTCAATAACCGAAATTTATTCGATGCTGGGAAAAATCGATCCCGCGTCGTGTAAATAATCAGACGATCTTGTTTGAATATATATTCAGACGTACGTCGCACACTGAATTCACGGCCGTGGTGATAGATGATGCAGCGTGTGTTGAGGGAAGCGCAAGAGAAAAGCCCGGCTACAATGCACACCTCATGCATAACAAGTTCAGTTGGTGGCAGTACGGTGTGTCGTTACATTTCATCAATGCTTTCTGCGTTATCGTCTTCAGTCATGCTGCGAAGTTTCTGTGGGAATTTTCTTTTTTTTTTACATCGAAGCTGTTGATACGGCTAGAATCACTCAAAAATGTTATACGCCATGTTCGCAAAACTATCAAGTAACTACAACGCATACAAAGTATGTCTTCTGGAAATGTAGGGATTCTTAGGTCCCAATAGAAAGGCAAAATTTTTAAATCTCTCTACCAGTTAGGGAGTACATGAAAATTGTTAAACACTCGTTTTTAGCACACTTCGTAGCGTTATATGAACTGCTTAAAAGGTTCTTCCTTTTCCGTGGAAAGACCATAAACGGCAGAGACTTCACATTTAAAGCAAATGAGATTGTCTTTATGGGTGACGCGCACCGCAAGTTTGAAGAGCCAAGAATAGTTTGGTGGGTTGAAGATATTTACGGAGTTCTCGTCTTCTCTCAATATGGATACTTCATAAACAGCATGTAGTTGCTGTTCGCCGGTCTCCTTGCTGGACTATGCGAAGCACGGTGGTTATATTTAGTTGAAACAGGAAACAGGTCGTGCTGGGCAAACGATAAATATTTCATCTGTCTAGCTTAATTGCAGCCTTTGTAGATATGTAGTTACGTCATACTGGCGTTGTTCGCTATATTTCCCAAAATCCTTAAACAAATGCACCAGACACTAACTTCTAATTGGGTGAAAACAGTAGGAATGTTAAGTTTAATGTGTGGTGGAACTTTCTTGTGCCTGGTTTAAATAAAAGCGTTGTATATAATTATAGGACCCCATCTATATCTTAAACTTATGTGTAATACCAAGTTTGAAATTCGGTTTTCCAGATTCCTTCATGTACTAGACAATCGCCTTGTTTATATTTGATTAATACAAGAGGAAGGTTATGGCTAATGGCTATGCAAAGTTTTAAATATATGGGCCTATTTGCCTCATTTGTCATTAATTATCTATGCAAATCTCCCTGCAAGTGATTAGTTTGTTTTATGGGTGTCGCAAATTTCAGCCCACTGCCATGAGATACGTGACCCAAATTCAACTTTGCACAAATTTTGCAAACTTGTGTGCGCAGATAAATGTGTGTGGATGTAATACAGCTTCTGCAGGAATGTTTGTAGCAAGTACTCACAAGTGTTCCGCTGCCGTTATCACCTACGTTTCCAAATGTCCTGACAAACCTGGGCGTTAAGAAAAAGAAACTTTCTTCATTAGAAATGAGGCCGTCTTTAGTGCAATGTATCGCGCACTTTTAACTCTTCTAGTGGGTGCTTTGCAAGCTATTCTGGAACACTCCTTTTTTCGCTATTTCCAGACGTTATGCAACGTTCGCCCGGTGTCCTGAGTGAACTAAATTAGTCACATTGCTTATATGAGGCCCAAGTAAGGGCCAAGTAATGAATGATGTGTAGAGAAAGTGCCGAAATGTGGAAGGTCGTGGTGGCCTATTCCATAAATTACGTATGCAAGTGCTTCGGAGAGTACTGGGTGTGTATTACGCGTGGCGCAAAATTTATCCTGCTGCACTTGACGTAACTAAAAACGCCACCAAATAAAACTTACCTGACATGTGGGGAAAACGATGACAAATTAGTGTGCGGAAGTTCATTTTCTTCTAAACTAATACATTTTTATGCGACCACACCCCTCCCCCCGCAGAAAGCGCTTATTGAGCCTTTCGCGTAGCAGTTTGTTCCTGATAAACAACGCCGCACGTTGTCTCAGCGAACGCTCACGATTACAAAACCATCACCGCTTCTGCCGTTTCTGTGCCGTAAGCTGTCGGAAATGTAACTGAATTTCGCTCACGTACTGCGCTCCATTCATGCTTCAAAATGTGGAGCGGTGGATTGAAGACGTGTGCAATAGTTGGCTGCAAAAATAGTGACTGTCGTGTAAAGGAATGGAATGAATATGGGTGCAAAGTTCGCGAACCATTGTTACATACGGACAGCCTGTGTTTCCGGCCCTTCTCGATGCACGATTTTCCTCGTGGATAAAAAATTTCACTCATTCGCCAGCGTTGTATCCCTAACCTCCAAACAAAAGACTTCGACCCCGGAACGTCGGCAAGAGTGAGTACCCCTCGGTAAACAACGACAGACGGAGTAGCACCGCTTCTAGCATAATAAATTTTATGCACACTAATTACACACATCCGCCCCAATTCGCTCGCTAACTTACGCACACTCTATCGCCAGCGTATTAAGAATATGTGATTGGGCGCACACTTGAATCAATGCGCCAAAGCATGGGTGGCAGCGACTACACCGACAGCACACGAATGATCGAAGCTGTATGTCTCGTGACGGTCCACAGAAGTAAACAAGTTATTAGCGATAATACATCCTTTAGCGATAATACACGCTATTACAAAGTACAGAACAGCTATGTCCCAAGCTTTGTATGGTGCACGAACATATCTATTGCAACTGAGCACACCCGCGAGCGATTAGGCAGAAAATAATTGAATAGTGACCGCACTGACAAACTTCATTAAGTCGGAAACACGACAAGCCGCTGCATTAAAGTATTTGCCAAATAAAGAATGAAGAGCAAAACACACTGATCCTGATGATGACACTGATAAGCGTAAAGTTTGGATAGCTTGAAATATATTTTTAGCACCGCTTTCAGAACAAACACCATATACGCTGCTTGCGCCGTTTGCACAAAGCTCAACAAGCTCTGAAAGCGCTTTTACATGTCCTCTGAAGCTGTGGCCAAAGCTTCGTGTCGTCTGCATATCTTCCAAAACAGAGGTTTCCTGAACCACACAGGGCATCACACTTCCTTTGTGAACACGGAGTCAACGGAGGCAGCTGAGGCAAGCAGTGGACGCATCACCACGTGATCAAACATAGCAGCATCCACGGGATCACTGTCACGGGATCGCATCCAAAGGATCAGTAGCAGCTGGGTTCTAGAGTATAGTTCCCCGTAGTCATTGAACCCAATTACTTGAAGAAAAGAAGAGCTGGCAAGCTAAAATAAAAGGCTGATCTTTACTGTCGGAGAATGCTGCTATCAAAGTAAACCAGTTCAGGGCTGAAGGAATCATTGAAGTCTGCGGTCGCTTTCTTTTTCAAAAGAACATTTTCCCCACTTTCTCTGTCAACTCTGTAAGAAAACGTTCACGCCAGTTTGTGTGAACGGTGCCCTTAATAAAGTGCTCGATGTATGTGAGTTTATGTTCTCCTCAACGTACTTACCTTGCCTCAAAGCTGTTGTTTACGGTATCTCTTTTGCACGCGGTAAAGCGATGCAATTATCATGCAGGAACAACACGAAAAAGCAGCCCTTCACCTCCTTTTGGGCAACAAGCGCTCGTCATGCGCCGTGTCATCACGTACTCTATCTCTGGGAAGCGATTAGCGCGAGATAATTGTTTTGGATGCGAACCAAGTACGCAAAACCCCGAAGTGAGACGCGTGATCTCTGTATACGCCACGTGATGCGCTCTCCTATACAAAAGGAAGATCAACGCAACTTTGCAGAGCTCTTTCTTGACTGCGTAGAATGTGACCTATAGGCTACGTAGATAGTACGGAGCACTTTGAAACATAGTCCTTATTTCTGGAAACTTCACCGTTTTCTCGAAGTTGCATATGCGCATCTACGTTGTGTAAACGACGCCTTATATATGCATGACTCTCTGTGTGGTAGTTGTACCTAATGCGGCTCAATTTAATGACGCGCAAAGTTCTTAGATGCACTGATCGTGTCGCCTAGTGGAACAACGATATCCCCTGCGGCAAGCATTTGAACTCTGACACATACCTTCTTGTTTATCGGAACAACTTTCATCTTTCCTTCGAGCGTGTCCCTCTCGATAGAGCTTCCTGTGAAAACCTCAGATCTGTGACACCGGTGCGCCACCGAAGGTAGCTTAATAGCAATTTGAACCTATTTCCAGCTGGTTACTCGCTTTGTTGCAGCGGCACCTGAGAGACCAACATGCCTGAGGCACAGGTAAGCCTGTTCTTTTTTTGCTATTGACATGCGGGACAACACCGGATTCGATACACGGAACTCCTGCTGAACAAATTACTTGCGCATGTTCAGCGATAGAAACAGGCTGAAGCGCGCACCAATCCAGAAGCTCGCTTGGCACGGTCTGTTCAAGAGGCGAGGCTAGAGGTGAAGGTAATTGCAGCTTATAAAACCGCTACTTCACATCTTTATGTAGTCATAAATATTTTAATTTCACTGACTTGACCTTGACCGCAATGTCTTTTTGTTTTTGTTTTTTCTGGCGGGAGCAATAAACATTCATAAGTCGGCCCTTTATTACTTTTTCGGGCATTGTTGGTTGTACATAGATCGCGAGGCCTTGATTATAGCTGCGTTACTAAGTTTGTCCACGTTTTAAAACAAATAATGAGCAATATTGGGCAGTAGAGACCGGCCCGCTAATTATGCTGCAATTCTGGGACAGTTATTTATAGTTACAGTTTTGCGCTTTCGGGTATAATCGAGAAACTCTTAGAAACACTCACCGGTAGAATTTTTCTGCATTAGGATTTATCCGGAAAACTACGACTTTGAGGCCACGTAGGCTTAAAATACTCGAGGGTGGCTTCTGTTCATCGGACTGACCAATGCATTCTGCCGCGGACGCCGCAATACGTGACGTCTTTATGACATCAGGAAGATGCATGAGACGCAATGTGTCAAAGGCACAAAATCTGAAAAGCTGGAAATGGACATGGAAACAAGTGGCGGTGTGCACGAGCTGCTCATAAAGCTGAGAAAACGTTTAACGAATTGTTGCCCACTATCAGTAACCTTGAGGCGGAGTAGACTTTAGTCTACCAAGTCTACACCCGATGCTTACTGTGCTCCTGAACGTTCTCTTTGCTCAGTGGAGCGATGATACGCTAACGAGCTTCAATGAGAAAGTTAATTGCATGCTTGAGATTGTTGAGGAGGAAAAGTGATCTGACGTAGTTGGGTTCTTGTAAGAAGTGCTGCTACGCAGTGGTTGAGAAGTGTAACCGTACTCTCGAAAAGAACATAGCCAGTGAACTGCAGTATAACAGCAATTCATTCTAGTACTATGTGGAAATTATAAACCCCCCTCAAGGACCGATTTGCCGTGGACATTCAAGACTTACTTGGCATTGTTTGCCCTAGTTGTGCCAGATCAGAAAAATATCCCCCTACTTCCCGCAGACTTTCTGCAGGGTCATTCATATGATGTGAAATACATTGTTGAGCCGATGGTGTTCTTGCGCATGCATGTACAGGACCGGCCACTCCTTTCACGTTGTGCACTGCATATACTAGCCTTCACAGTATCTTGTGCCAACGTCGAAAGGACGTTCTCTCTTTTGCGCGTCGTGAACAAGAAGGAACGTGCCACATTTGCGGATGCAAACATAGGAAAGTGTACTGGTATACAGGGTGTCCCAGCTATCACGCAGCACGATTTAAAAAAAGACGAACGGCGATACGCGAAGCCAACCTAGTGCGTATTGTTTCCAGTACAGTGGAGTAGCCGCCAGTAATATTTTGTTACTGAGATTTAATTAGGTTTTGTAATCAATTATCTAACTCGATAAGTACTGTGTTAATTATGAAAATGTCAATTAGAAAATTGTAGAGCAACATGAAAAACTCCCGATACAGCTTTCTGTTTCTCAATACGTGCTACACAAAAGTGTTTTTTCCGAGCGTGAAAGAAGGCCGCGAATAGACGCAAAATGCCTCAAGCGGCCAGTCGCGCGGCAAAACTGCACTTACTCGCGGGCTCCTTTCACACTCAGAAAAACACATTTTTGTGGCACGTATTGAGCAACAGAAAGATGTATCGGGAGTTTTTCATGTTTCTCTGCAATTTTCTAATTGACATTTTCATAATTAGGACAGTACTTCTCGAATTAGATAATTAATTACAAAACCACATTAAATCTCAGTAACGAAAAAATTACTGGCGGCTACTCCATTGTACTGGAAACAATACGCACTAGGTTTGCTTCGCGTAACGTCGTTCCTCCTTTTTTAAATGGTGCTGCGTGATAGCTGCGACACCCTGTATATCACAAGTTGAAACCAGCGGCAATAATTGTGGTACCAGTTGCACAATAAATATATTCTGGCCTTGAGAGTGCGTTCTGGTATTAGAGAACAGTTGCCTAAGTTTTGAAAAAGACAACATCCACCGAAATATGTCTAATGACTTGTAAAATATATACTGTGGAAAAACACTGTCATTTTGGGCACAGACAAACTCCGGAAACGCAGAACCCAAGTTATAGTGGATTGGATTAACGCGCTGGTTCGCCCAAAACCAAGAGCGACTTCATAACAGGTATGTTTGCTCCAGATGGTGTGTTCGGTCACGTTTTGAAGTCGTTCTTGGTTTTATGAAAAACGCCTCGTTTGTCCAATACAGACAAACTGAGGCCTCCACAGAGAGGGAAAGAAACAGAACTGTCAAGGGAAAGGCAGGGATGTCAACAAGACACGAATATCCTGTTTGCTCCCCTAAGCTGCGAGAGGTCAACGGGTAAGAATTAAAGGTAATTGAAGACAGAGAGCACACCATCCGGTCTTGAATAGTAGAAACGCGATATCCGAAGTTCGCTTCAGTATTGGAGTTGTTCGCTCAGACCGACTGCCCGAAAGAAGGGCTGCGTCTTCTGCAACCGCTTTTGTGATACCTCTCTTCTGTAGAGATAAACATTCTGGCTTGTGGAGCGCTACTCTACTCTCCTAAATTATTTATTCACGTGTAAACGTCAATTAAGGCAAGACACGTCAGGCGAACGTCAAGAAGCGGCGAGGCGACCAGCAGCCAAAATCCTGGCAAGCGCAAGCTCGGGGCGCGTGGTTGGCACCAAGACTGTGGCTTGCTTGCTGACTGCTTCGTCGTCGTCTTCTCTTCTTCATTATATTGGCCCCCGGTGAATAGCGTAGCCATCCTGGCGACTTAAGGCGTTGACAGTATAGCGGGGTCATAATAGGGCTTGAGGCGACTCACGTGAACAATTTCTCGACCACGACGACGTAAGTCTTGGGACGGTGTCAAGGGCTTGTAGCGCCAACCGACGCTGCTATGCGGGGACGCTAAAGTCGGCGCTCTCGGCCGGCGCTTTGGGCCGGCCGCGGATGCCGAGGAGAATAAAGTTGGGCAGCGCGTGCTAGCGGCGCAAGCACGGCACGCGCCAGTCCGTTCTAAAAGCCTGCTGAGCTGGTCCTCTTGGTGCTGCGCTCCGTGACGACCCCTCGGTTTCTTACACTGGTGACTTCGGACGTGATCCTCAGAGTATCAACAAGGACCGATTCAGCATCGCCTGCTACCGAGCCCTGCCCGCGGCCATGGACCAGCTGGAAGAAGAGTGGCGCCCTCCAACGCTCGACGACCCTTGGCGTTTGCAACTGTGGCCCTACCGTCCGCACAGCCCTATCGTGTGGCTCGCGCAGGTAGACGCACAGCTATACGTAAATGGCGTGTCGTCACAGCTCTGGCGGTACCTACTCCTCAAGCGAGAAATTCCCACCGACGTCTTCTCTCGTCTTGACCTTCATCAGACCAGAACATGTACGAGGGCCTCAAGACCGCCTTCTTTCAACACTTTGGCGTACCAGTTCCCGATCACTTACGCAGCGCGACACAGTTTCCTTCAACGGCTGACGCTTCCGAAGGAATGGCTCAAACTACGTCGTCCTATTCACCATCGGCGCCGGGTGAACGCTGCGCCACTGCTCGCGAATCTTGCGCCGCACGTACACCACAGGAGCCACTGTGCGGAGACAACAAGACAACTGCGCCTCCCGCGTCTTGTTCGTTCCCCGACGACGAACAACCTCCCGCCACAGTGCCCGCACCATCAACTACACAACTGGTGAGCCCGCTAGTCCTCAGCAACGACCACCTTGCATCCACGTCCGAGCACACCAAAGAGTCGGCATGCACTCCGTCTCCACCCGAGTTACATGCCGTCCCCAGTCCAAGCCGTGGAGATGACTCAGCAGCGAGCCGTGCCTTGACGGCTGTCGAGAAGCCTATCAGTCCGCCCGTTCCGAGTGAAATCCTGCGGCATCACTGCAGTGAGACTGGTCCGCCAGCTATCACGTGCACTGCACTTCCCAGCTATGCCAGTGTCTCTCCCGTGGAGCCCTTGTCGCATGCCCCCTCTCGCAGCGCACGTTCAGTGTCTCGGCTTCAACGCCCCAACCACACTGCCTTGACGTTTGGCCACAAGGATGCCTCCCCGGCTTGCGGTGCTCGGCGTCGGAGAACTCGTGCCCAGCGCGGCCGGCAGCCCCCCTGCTTCGCTGGTTTTCGTCGCTGCGTCCACCCGATTTTACACAGGTGCCAGGCCGGACGCTGCTACAGCGCACTTCGAAAGCGCCCGCCCTCAACACCAAGCCTATGTTCACGGGTCCGACTGACATTCACACGTTGGCACCACGCTAACTTCAATAGAGCGAACCGGGTCCCGTGGTCGTGGGCTTGTCACCACGGTCGCAGCATCAGCGGGGGTCGGATTCGATGTTGCTGTCGGCGCCGACGCACCCCACCACCGGCTTCACCGCTTGACCAGCCCAAACTTGGACATGTCATCGTGGCTGCCGCGTTCCCCGCACCGTTCTGCGATCGACCGTCCATGCTCACCGACCATACAACATCTGCATCTGCAGCTTAGAGCGCGAATGGCGTCGCCCCTGCGCCCTCCGAGATGCAGGGATCATCGGGGCCACGTTCCTCAAGCTGCCGCCACCAAAACCTCGTCCACTGCTGCACTCACAGGCCAGACCACCTCAGTGAATCGCGCACATTTCGCCGCTCCGTCTGGGCGGGGGGCCCTGTAGCGCCAACCGACGCTGCTATGCGGGGACGCTAAAGTCGGCGCTCTCGGCCGGCGCTTTGGGGCCGGCCGCGGATGCCGAGGAGAATAAAGTTGGGCAGCGCGTGCTAGTGGCGCAAGCACGGCACGCGCCAGTCCGTTCTAAAAGCCTGCTGAGCTGGTCCTCTTGGTGCTGCGCTCCGCGACGACCCCTCGGTTTCTTACAGGCTCAACGTCATAATTGGCTGGAGATGTCCGAGCGAGGATGCGGTAGGGCCCAAGATATCGGGGCAGTAATTTAGACGAAAGGCAAGGCGTACTCGGACGAATCCAAAGCCAAACTAGGGCACCGGTCGCGAAAGTAGTGAGAGATCGGTCGGTGTCGTGCCTGAGCTTCTGGTGACCTTGGTCCTCGGTTGTCAATGAACGGGCCAATTGTCGACAATCTTCGGCGTACTTGGCGACATCAGAAATTGCAGTGTACGCAGATGAGTCAGGTGTGTAGGGAACCATAGTGTCCCGCGTGCATGACGGCTCACGTCCGTACAAGAGAAAGAACGGCGAGAACCCTGTAGTCGCGTGCGTAGCAGTGTTGTACGCATATGTGACGAATGGAAGGACGGTGTCCCAATTGGTCTGGTCTGACGCCGTGTACATCGTCAGCATATCCCCCACAGTGCGATTAAATCGGTCAGTGAGGCCATTAGTTTGCGGATGATTGCACTTGTCATGCGATGAACGATGTTACACTGAAGGAGCAAGGCTTCAATAGCACCAGACAGGAAAACACGTCCCCTGCCGCTTAAAAGTTCACGGGGAGCACCGTGGCGCAGTACGAAGTTGCGTAAGATGAAAAACGCAACGTCTCTTGCTGTGGCTGTGGGCAAAGCTGCAGACTCGGCGTAACGCGTGAGGTGGTCCATGCCGACAATTATCCACCTATTCCCAGAAGTGGTCGAGGGAAGCGGGCCGTATAAGTCGATACCGACGCGGTCGAATGGACGGGCCGGGCAAGGGAGAGGCAGAAGTGTACCGGCCGGGCGTTGAGGTAGAGTCTTGCGCCGCTGACAGGCAGTGCAAGCACGTATGTACTTGCACACAAATGCATACATTCCGTACCCTGCACCTCCACCAAATGCAACGTGATTTATTCACGCGTAAACATCAATGAAGGCGAGAAACGTCAGGCGAACGTCAAGAAGCGGCGAGGCGACCAGCAGCCAAAATCCGGACAAGCGCAAGCTCGGGGCGCGTGGCTAGCACCAATACTTCGGCTTGCTTGCTGACTGCTTCGTCGTCGTCTTGTCTTCTTCATTACAGTACCTTTAAAGGCGCTTGCAAATGAACAGTTCCGCACAAAAATGACACTGTCTACCAATATATAACGCTTTCTACAGGATGTTCCGGTTAACTTGGGCCAAACTATCAAAATAGGCAGATGCTACGTAGCTGGACAAAACCAAAGTAATGTTGTTTGCCGTCGCTTGGAGATACCCAGGTTATTCTTTGCACTCCGCCTAATAAGATAATTATAGTCCTAATTAATTATTCAACTTCTCAATTACTGTAATTAGGTGAAAAGTGTCAATGAGAAAATTGTAGAGACACATGACCAACTCCCAATACATATTTCTGTTTCTCAATACGTGCTGCATAACAGTGTTAAAGAATCTCGCGAATACACGCAAAATTACAGAATGATCTTCTTTCGTCAAATATTCTGTCAGTTTTTCTCTGCCTGTGTTCAAGTGGCCCATGGCTCTAGGGGCCTATACAGCTCGTTCGTGTCTTCACCTTTCGACTCAGCCCCATGATAATCGTGTACTCATGTATTTTCATACAAGATAAAATTTTAAAAAATATCTGATTGGCACAGCAAGAGTGTAAAATCTGCCTGTCTTCGGGACAGCGCATTTATGAGTGCACTTCCTGCGCGATGGATATACTTCCTGCTCCCGCGGACATGTCGCGACAGGTGTCATTCCACTGTCAGTTCACAAATGCAAAGCCAGCTCATCCAGGAGAGTTAACCGTACCGTGGATCAGTTGCTCCTGCGCTTCGACGTTCCTTATCCAATGTTAGAGAGCTTTGGGTTGCTGGTTGGTTGGCTCTCGCCATACCTTTTGCTGGCATCGTGATTGACGTAGTTGATAGACGCGTAGAATTGGCCACAGACGATATCCGAGGAAGCGTACCGTGGGATAGCTAAGCTACTACGGGAAGAGCGGATAGTACTATAGCGGTTAATATGAGTTGCAACACGGGGATACACCCGTTAGTTCTTTCATTAATAAAAAATTACAAGTGCCATTTTTCGTGTAAACATGGTGCTACCAGTAATCGGAACGGTTTTCAGCTGACTTTCTGTGCAGGTGGTGCCATGCTGCCGTAAGGGCACCGACACAATAAAAAAGGGCTTCTCACGTTGCAAATCATATTGAGCGCGATAGTACATGAATTTGTCTAACATTTGTGCTTGTGGCGTTAGGCGTTCTTGCAGCATTATATTTCACGCTTTATCTTTCTAGGATTCAAATGAATCATAGTTTTGTGGCGATAGCAATTATGTGAACACTCCGAGCAAATTTTTTGCCGTCGTCATCAGCGTCACCGTGAGGTTCTGCATATATTAAGGTATGCTGTATTTGATACCATGCTATAGGTCATGCGGCATGGGGGGTTATATTGCCACACTATTCTACCTAAACATTTGCTCATGCCAGTTTTTACCTTCTTGACAAAATTATTGCCAGAATTTTGAGAATGGCAGCCCACAAACAAAAGTCACGAAACGAAACACAGACAGCGCACACCTTTTATCTTATATCTGCTCAGACCTAAATATTAAAAGTGTGGAACAATAGCAGAGCTCAAAGCTGAAACGGGTATTTTAATAGCGCGGCTGTACACTGCCTATGATATCGTCCCAGGAAAGAAGTTTTAAACATACCCGATACGGAAAAGTGATGGTAAAGTCGCTAAGGAAGACGCTGGCTTTAATTAATAAACATAAATGAAACTGTCCGATCGCCGGATTCAAACAGAGGAACCCTATCACAATAGCTCGCTTTTATTTAGTCAGCTTACGTTTACTTCAATTCATGCTGCCACTACAGCTACGAGCTTTAGAGTTCGTGTAATACTCTAACATGTTGCTATCGCATTCATTGTTTCACCCTGATGGCGACACTGTGATCATTTTCTAAACGCTGCAACGCAACAAATCTGTCTGCAAAAACATTGCCAATAGTTGCACTTATACTATTTCGTTGGATATGAGCTGTTTACAAAGTCACGAAGCCGTTCGAAGCCAGAAGGGCGAAGTTTAGACAAATTTACATACTCTATCCTTATAGCGTCAAACTATTCCAATCTGTTTTGATTCCAATCTCCTGAAGTAAAATTTTCGTAAACGCCGACGCAAGCATTGGGGGGTGACCCGCAGCAGTCGATTGAACAGCCCAACCAAACGCTGTCCTCGTTCATAGTAGGTCACTTTTGTTTGCTCTCAAAGCAAAGAGCACTGCCTACGTTGGCAGGCTTTTCTTATCTAATTGGCTGACAAGAGACGAGGAGCACGCAGAAGTGGGCATTCTTTCGGTTAGGCCGAGCTAGCACAGTGAAAGTAGATAACCGGATGAGGAGGGTGGTGCCGGCGTCTGCAATTGGTTCACTGCCCTGTGCCCAGCTTGCGGTGGCTGGTCGAAAATTGTGGCGACGTGCAACGTAAGGTTGAAAATGCCTCTAAAACACATCCTCACTGAAGGAATGTTGGCATTGTGATGTCGTATAGGTGCCGAGAATGTTCTACAACATTCTATTGTCACGCAATTTTTTTCTTGTACTCAAAATAAATCCATTCTCCCCTGCAGTGCCGACTAGCCAATGCCAGAGTGATTGGCAGGTAGCCATCTTCCATTCCTCTTGGAACAGGGTGCCATCCACCAATTCCCCCCCCCCCCCCCAAAAAAAAAGAATTCAGTTTTCTTCGGCAACACAATGAATCTTTAATGCATATAGGTCACTTTGATGGGGTGAGTTCTCGCATTTTTTGAACATCAAGTGAAAGCCCGAGAGCGTTTCTCCAATAACGGAGGGCTAATGGCAAAAAAGGGCGTAGAATAGCAAATAATTATTTTTACTTCGTTCGCTCTAATCACGAATAATCAGTGTGTCCACGTCAAATAAGAAAGGCAGACCTCGCGGTTTTCGGAACGTCTCGTGACAGGCAAGTGAAGGGGGGACGGCCTGAAAAATATTTAACCAATCACTGGAGGGCTGATCGATAGCAGAAAAGTCATCGAAACTGATTGCAATAGATTCATTTTATAGCACCCCGGCTCATCATTACCATGCTTACTGAACCATGACCCTTGCAGCTGCCGTAGACACTGTCGCCAGGATTCCATTTAGAATTTTGTAAGAAACTCTATATATGAGCAGATATACTGACCCGAAAAGATGATGGTTCCGGGTTCAATCTCTAGACCTTAACGACTTTTTTTTTCAGTTACGAATCTTTACTTCTAACGAACTCGCGTGGGTTCTTGAATGGATGACATTTCCTTTTCACGTGTTATAAATAGCTATATCATAAATTATTGAATTTACCAAAAGCCACAGAACAGCGGGTGCTGAGCGAAACCGTAGAGGCGGGTAACAACATAACAATTAGGGTAGCAATATATATCGCCATTTCTCAGTGTTGACAATGCAACCTTTTGTTAGTTCTTCACCCTCAAGAACGTCGAGAATGTGTTCGTCGCTTACGTTGTCATAAGCAAATTTTACGTCTAATGGTGCGACCGAGAGACGCTTCATAGATTTTTACTGTTGTACGGAAGTCAAAAGCTCAATGATACTGTCAGTTGGAGACCATCCACATTAAAAGCCAAGCATAGCATCTAGGTAGTTGTTTTAATATTCTAGGTGCCATTCCGTGCGTTTCAGCGATATTCTCTTCATAGACCTGCCGACGCACCTCGCAAGTGCAATCGGCCGGTAAGATGTAAGGGCCAGCGGAGATTTTCCAGGGTTCAATAGAAGCATCAAGTAGTCGAGAACTATGTCGTCATGCCAAGATTAATTGAAGGTATCTAGAATACAGCATTTGCTGTCAGGCCTAGGTGCCTTAGATCAGCATAGGTCACCTCGCCGGGGACCTGGTGATAACGACCGCTTGCGCGTAGCCGAAGGCCCTTGATGTTCTCAAGAGAAAGGCACTTCCATACTCTGATCTCGCGCGATAGGAACGCCATATAGTGACAGGAAAGCCAGTAGAACGACGTCGCCTGCAACCTTCGCACAAAAATCACCAGCGGCCTCAAGCTCTGGACGACTTTGATGTAGGGCTAGCGCAGTGAAGAGGCGGCCTTGTTGTGGAAGTGAGTGAAGACCCCAGAGCGTTCTGCACCAGGTGGATAACGCCTTGCGAGGGTCCAGCGATTCGCTGAAGCTCTTACATCGTTGGTCCTAAAGTTTGGTCATTTGACGCTGAACGTTCTTCTGAATGTATCGGACATCGCTGAGGTCATAACTTTGTCCGTCTATGCCACCTCTCGTCCCAGTGGATCGCCCAAAACGTCTCTAATTCTAGGCCGGAAGGAGCGTTTGTCAGCAGAAACGCTAATGTGTAATTCTCACGCCAGCAATCGAAGCCAGAAAGCTGCACCAGCTCCGGCAGAGCCGACTTAGCCGAGCTTGTCGGTGCGTTACTTGTGCTTCGCAGTTGTTGCAGCCTTGCACGTCTCTGTAGGCATTCTAACGTTCCACGTGCGGACCGCATACGCCCTCGATACCTGGACCACATGGCAACTGTTCCGACGCTGTAGTTGACGGATCGATCGTGCCTCGAGTGCCCCCGTTGTCGATTCTGCCATAATAACAGGAAAATGTAGATGAAAGCACACAACGACATACCAGGCATGTGTTGTGTTCCAAAATTCGCATACAAAGCATGCGGGAAATTTTGGAAGAGAAATAGGACATCTATTTTGGTGTGTAGCTTAGTTCGAGAGCCTGAACAATCTCATTTTGCAAAATATTGTCACGTTTACCCTCCGAAGGTTGTATAGCAGGTTATGAGGAATGCCGTCGTGGAGGACTGGGGTTCCTTACAGCGCAGAATTTTTTTTTCTCGAAAATAGTGGCAGCTTTGCTCGAAGGGCGAAGCACTCACAGCGACAGTAAGGCTTAGCGTTCGTTGCTCTAAGACTTTTCCGACGTCGTTTTGAATATATTCGCGGGTACGTGATGTTGGCGTGACGCAGTACGCAAGGCAACTGCTGCTCGGCAGAACAGCGCCATGGGGGCTATCCGGGCTCTCACAACGCCGGCATGATTGGCAACGTCGCTGGTGTCGTTTCAGGTACATCGCACTGCGATGGGGCAGCAGAAAATACCGACGGTAAACCTGCGGTGCTTGTCAGCGCCCAGTTTAATATTAGGTAACGTTAGCTTGGCGCTTACTGATCGTTCCGCTCAGAGCAGCGCATACTGTACACAGGTAATACCACATAATAATAAAAAAGTTATAAGTACGTTGTGCAACTAAAATACAACTTGCATAGATCCCAAGAATCTTTATTCACCAGAAGGCACGCTCACAGCTATGGTATGCATCAATATCGGTGCATAATTGAGTACAATATGACGCATCTGACGTAATATTTCAGCGGTAGCAGGCTAGGTGGAGAGAAGTAATTAAATGAAAAAATGAGACATCCACCCAATTGTCGCAATTGCTACAAAGGGAACCCACACGGGTTCCTCGAAAGAAAAGCCTCACTTTTGAAGAAAGATTCGTCCTGGTCCGGGTTAGCTCAAATGGTACAGCGGCTGCCCCGCAAAGGCGCTGGTCCCGGGTTCGAGTCCCGGACCAGGACGAATTTTTCTTCAACTGTGAGGCTTTTCTTTCGAGGAACCCGTATGGGTTTCCTTTGTAGCAATTGCTACAATTGAGTGGATGCCTCATTTTTCCATTTAATTACTTCTCTCCAGCTAGCGTGTTTCCGCTGATATATTACGTCGAACACTTGCCTTTGCTTCGAGTTGTCGATAAATTCGACTTCGCCCTGCCATCAGCTAGGCGCCTGGTTAGCTCAGATGGTGAGCGGCTGCTATGGAAATGCGGTGGTCCTGGGTTCGAGTCCCGGACCAGGACGAATTTTTCTTCAACTCTGAGGCTTTTCTTTCGAGGAACCCGTGTGGGTTTCCCTTGTAGCAATTGGCACAATTGGGTGGATGTCTCATTTTAACATTAAATATAACGTATCATACATGCGATACATGGTACTGAATATGAACAAAACCAAGGAGCAAACAAAACTGTAAATGGTGTCTGCTTGGCGCTGACTTTGCGACTTCCACTTTAAAAACCACTATTACAGCGTACATGCAAAAACATTATTGTCCGCCTCGAATTCATGAGTGACACCAGGACCACCATAAGCTGTTCAACAGTTTTAACAGCTGTTCAAACAGTTTCACAGCTGTTCAAACAGTTTCAACAGCTGTTCAGATTCGGCTTCACCGAGTTTGGAAAGCTCTTAGTCTAGATGACAAGATAATATCTCCCGTAGTTTGTGCAGCCTGCGGTATATTGCTTTATTTGATCGTCGAGATCGTTCCGCAGTGTTGCGGAAGCGCTACAAAACATATGTTAGCGTTGTAGCAGCTAGTGTTGTAGCATCTAGCGTTGTAGTAGACGAGACTTGCAAACCGATCTCCTAACAGTGGTGGCAACGAGATGGATATTCCAAACATTCCTGCAACCAGCTTCCAGAAGGTGCGTGCTACAACACATACCTTTACTGCGGGCGTGTTGCGGTCTTTTTGTGCGTAGTGTATGCATTTATAACTTGATACCATTTCCCTGCATCCAAGCTTGTCTCCTGTAAGTGGAATGCATCACTGATATCGCCAATGAAAACTCTTCACTTCAGATGGCAAATATGGTGAAAGCACGGCGGCCCATGTTGTGTAGTCGCTGTGCCTGGAGGTACGGCTGTCTCACACAGCATTTCACAAAGCCTTGAAACTGGGTGTCTTACGCCACTTTGTATTCGTTGTTTGTACAATCTGGATTTGTAAGCGCGCAAGCGCCGCATGCTACGGTGCTGGCGTTACTGCTGTCGGAAGCAAGTTGTCTAGACTTCGCGGCATAAGCGTTCGATGGTAATACCATTGAAAGAGCAGCGGCCTGCCTGGGTACTTCTCATCATCAAGTCGGTCACATGTACTCTTAGTGCACCGCTGCCTACCAAATGTAACCGTGCATGACAAGATCCATCCTCTGTTGGCTTTCGGCTCACGCAAAGCTTACTGCGCTACGTATTGCTACTCGTCTAGCCAGCACCATGAGAAATAAGTGTGTTTTACTACGCGTGCTGTTGGCGTCGGCAGGAGAGTTACCCTTGCAGCAAACAGCAGTTTACTGCACAATGTTTAAGAGAGCAGTGAGTGGGGCAAGTTGGTTAAAATTCGTGATTAGTGTCAGCGCGAAGGACAAGGATAATGCGAGGCGGCAAACACGGCGCTGAACTGGCCAGTGGAACATTATTGAAAAAGAAAGAAAAATATGTAAAGATAGGTCTACAGTGCGCATCACGGGATTTGCAAACAAAACGCCACCACCAAGAAGTGGCATTAAAGCATCCCCCGGCCTCAGCATATATCTTATACTGACTTACGCAAATCATTTACACAGCGGTGACACGGAAACCGGGAACAGCTATATTTGGGTTGAGTGCACGAGCGTGTCTTTTTGTACTAATTGTAGCTATCCCTGCTTCTTGCGGGTTTGTTGGAGACATTAAATTCTTGCATTCTGTGTCTTGCACTTTGGGTAGGTTATCACAACAAAAAAAACATTTCATTACGCAAGACTTGTGTATTGTAAATATATTCCGGTGAGAATGCTTCTGAGAACGCAGTTCCAGAATATTCTGTTGATATCTCGCCCCGCACTGATTTTCTGTGCCATCTTGCCTCCTTCTGGACGGTCGAGCCAGCCGCAGTACCTCGGGGTCAGAAGTAGGTCTGTTCGTCCGCCGCGCCTTTGCAGAAAGAAGCACGAGAATACCAGCTTACATGCCTATGGTATCGTTAACGCTGGTGACCTAGGTAATCGCACATTAGCTGCGTTTGGCAGACCCCATCTTGTACTATTCTTATCCTTCTGAGGCACTCACAAAGCTGTTCAGTCTCTTATTTTCTACCTATGCTGCCTTCCACAAAATAACGGGCTTTTCTGTAACAGGTATTGAAGTCGTGTTCTATATGCCACTGCATTTCATCAATCTAAAACTTACCGTTACTCCCGCAATAAACTTGCTGCTTTTTATTTTGTTTATATACCCGCATTTGTAACGGCAGTTACACCGCGATTAACATGTGCTTACGTAAGCAGTTTGCATAGGTTGTACATTTCCATGCTCGTCAATGTTGCACCCTGCTTTAATCTACCTGGGGAACAAGCTTGTTAAAGCCATTGATCACAATGGCTTTTGGTCTGTGCTCCTGACAACATGTAATGATGTTGGATAAACTGAACTGAATATAAATGAATTTATTCGCGGTGCAGCAGGAGAAGCACGACCTGGAAGGTGTGGTCCGAAGCCGTCGCGTGGGTTCGTACGTCTTCTGCGAACACTTTCCCGACGAGATCCTCCGAGGAGCCCTCGCTTACCGCCACCGGCCTGGTGAGGTTTATGTGGTGACTTATCCCAAGTGCGGCACAACCTGGATGCAGCACATTCTCTACCACGTGTACACACTTGGTCAGCCGCCACCCACGGCCGAGCATTTCTTCCGCAGCATGCCTTTTCTAGAGAGGCACGGCGTGGAGGCCGTCTCTGGACTGTCTTTTCCTGGTGCGTTGATGTCTTCGAGCACTTATATAAGATTACTACTGACAGTTTGTGCCTACAATGTGACAGCGCTGGCATTATATCATAGCATGTTTTTTGTCTGCGCGCTTACGTGCACACCGTGCCAAATTTTTTGACGCGCCCATTGTATTACTCATTCATTAAACCCGCCTGCGGTAACATCTCGTCATTGTGCGTACGTGTGTGTGTGTGAGTTATTTGTTAGTTTCTTCATATCATTTCTGTATATTCATTAGAAAATCAAATGTTGTAAAGGAAGCCCACGACGGAGATTGCCAACATTTTCAATTCAACACGTGTTGCATGGTGCAGAAGTAAGGAGCTTTTTGTTTCGTCGTCGGAAGGCAGCGCTCATAATGGAGAGGTGGGCACGTGGTTCTATCAGCGCAGTGACAGCAGTGCCTTCAACGTCAACTTCAATAAGGTTCTGCTTCGTGGGCGAAGTGAGCAGAGTATTTGAGGGCAAGGTCGACATCGAAGTTTCGCCTCCAGAAGCTGCCGTTTCTAGTTTTCCGGCCGCGTTGGGTGGGAGGATGGAAGGCGACGAAAAGCGACGGTGCTAGAGCGAAAGAGACTGGCGACGTCGGGGTGACGGTGATCGGCTGTAGCAAAGATTCGGAGCAGTGCCGTCAGCGACAGTAAGATTCTGGAGAGAAGCATCGGGAGCAGTAGGTGCAGAGTTAGGGAAATATGCGCTGTTGTACGTCGGAGACGGGGTTGGCCTTGGCCATCAGTTGCGGCAGTGACGAGCGATGTGGTCAACGCGGCAGCAGTGGAAGCAGGTGGGCCTGTCGTCAGAGGTGCGCCATTCAGACGGATTGCGAGATGTGGCTGGAAAGGATTGTCGTGCACGAGGAGGGCTACGAGAGAAGTGCTACACGCTGTGTACGTGGGTACACGAGCACACGGAGTTAAGACCCATGTTTTCACATTTCTGTCGAGCAACAGCCTGGATCGTAGCAATTATGGTTGGTGATGGATCGGTGGTCGTCGCGGAGTAGTCTGGAGAATAGGTGGCCTCGAGCGCGCGGTGAACGATGCGGGTTACGTTGTCACATGGGATTGACTGGCGGGGATGGTCCTCACAAGTCGACGTAGCAGCGGTATTTGTAAAAAGCGCCAGGATTTCTTGTATGTATGAAACGTAGGATTCTGTGGGGCTCTCAGCACAAGTCTCAAGGGCCTTTTTTGCTGCGACCGTGCGCTCGAAGGGGTTGCAGAATAGTTCGCGAAGTATTTCTTTGAAAATGTCCCAGCTTGTTAATTCGCATTAGTTGTTTCGGTACCACACACGTGAATGGCGCTGGTGTAAAAAACTACGTTAGCAAACGTTATCGTTGGATCCCACGTGTTATGTTAGTACTGACGCGTTCATAAGCGGTGATTCTCTCTCCGACGTCAGTGCCGCCCAAGCCGCCAAAGAGACCAAGGTCGCGAGCGTGGGAAAGCGTCACGACTGGAGCAGTGTCATGAGTCGTAGCCGACGCTAATGGGCTCTCATCTCCGGAAGGCATGGTAGCGAGCTGGAGGTAGCGGCCGCTGCGGAGCTCCGTGGCGAGGACGGGTATCGCAAACCTCCACCAAAATGCTACGTGTGGTGAGGCACAAAGGAACTAATTACTACGAATTTACAAGTGCAGCGCAGGCAGATACCAAGATGATGATGATGATGATGACGAACCTCTACCATGGCTCGTACCCTGCTCACGCCAAGCCCAGATGCCCGTCTTCGTCTTCCTTTATACCATGACTCTTAAGCTGATGATGTTGGACTGTGACAGTGTCATAAAATAAATCAAATTGAAATACTCCCATTGGATTACAGATGTTGCTGCGTTATGTCCATAGTCAAGAAAACAAAAACAAAAACATAACAGGTTTGTGCGACCTTCAGTAAACACATACATAAGGCAGGCCGGCATCGAGGTTGTTTCCACCCCGATATTCTACGGTGGTGATTTCAAGCGCCTCGCCTCTCCTCGCTGCCTGCGCATCTCGCTCCATGGCCGTACTCGATGCTCATTGCAGTCTCATGATTTCTAGTCGTCGGTGTTCCTCAGAAGTACAAGTAACTCGTCAAGCTCGCTCGGCGACTGTTTTCTTGACTTTGCAAACGTCTGGCGTGACTTTCTTCTTCGATACCACCGTAAAAAAGAGGCTAAGCGATGCACGCGCTCTGTCTTGTAGCGCACATGACGCCATGCGTCAGAGCCTGGTCACTTAGCTGCTCACGCCACTGCCAATGCGCCTCTGAGTGATTCAGTGTTAGTTGGTCCGTTTGACCAGACACGCAGCAGCTCCAACGTATTTTGCTCGCCTGCTCTGGGCTCAAAGCATTACCTATGAGTACTAAATACACTGTTCAGTTTTTCCTATTCCTTGTGTCGATATCCTAAGCGCAATGAGCATCAACAAGACGTCTATTTCCCATCAATGTGTCAAGTGTTTTGTCTCTACAGTTTCCTTGCGATAGCAAGGTACAGTGAGCGCTTGCACTGGTTCATGAAGCATGTTATGTAATATGTGCCTTCTCGATGCGCCATCATATGGCGTTTTTCTTGGGACAGTGAATAACGCCAAATGTTTGAACATTTCCAGCACCTCGAGTGGTCGAATTTAATCTGGAGTCCACCACTACGACGTGCCTTATAATCATAACATGGTTTTGTCACGTAAAACCCCGGAGTTTCATTAATTAACTTTTCGGAAAGTTCTTGCGTGCCAAAAGTCTAAACACGCGATGAAACGAAGCAGAACGTGAAAATAGAATCAAAGGTGTGCACCGCCAATCTCGGAGGCAACAGCCTTCATTCGCTGAGTGCATGTGAGGTGGCGCCTCTACACAGGCGCGTAATATATCCGCCTTCTTGCCCCAAGTTCGTTAACGGACGCATGAAACGGCGGTTGAATAACCAGAGCACTTACGTCAGCGGCGCCGTGTGCAAGATAGTGGAGAACTTGCTGTCGCACACCTATGAGCCGCAGTTTCACGCGGCGAGCCTCTAGTTTCTGTCTGTCTGTCTGTCTGTCTGTCTGTCTGTCTGTCTGTCTGTCTGTCTGTCTGTCTGTCTGTCTGTCTGTCTGTCTGTCTGTCTGTCTGTCTGTCTGTCTGTCTGTCTGTCTGTCTGTCTGTCTGTCTGTCTGTCTGTCTGTCTGTCTGTCTGTCTGTCTGTCTGTCTGTCTGTCTGTCTGTCTGTCTGTCTGTCTGTCTGTCTGTCTGTCTGTCTGTCTGTCTGTCTGTCTGTCTGTCTGTCTGTCCGTCCGTCTGTCTGTCTGTCTGTTTGCTTGTTTGTTTTGTTTGTCTTACAAACACTGTCATAAAATTCTGGAAATTTCCTACGGCTCTGAGAGCAACAATTTTTTGCAGCACCTCGGTTAACTTAAGGCACAGCCAACTTTTTATAATAATCGTAAAGAGATCTTGACTAAACGTGAGCATCTAGAGAGATTTCGGAATCTTCGTATGCTTTCATGCTTTTAGCTTTTACCATTTGCCTTATGCGAACGTTGAGAAATCAGTCGTATATTCCGAACTACAAACAGCATTCTTGTACTTTTTTTCAACCGACAACTACTAACAACCTTCAGAATTCCCCCAACAAAGTTTTTCCGATGTAATTCGTGTTCTGTATTTCTCAAAGTTCTGTAAATTCACTTTTATTACAACTTGTTCTTTCGTACAATTCTAAAATAGCCTGCACCATTCGTGACTCGTATTTTTTACGGAATAATTGTCATTATTGTCATTATTCTTGCGGGCACTTCATTTAGCATTCTGAACTCACATTTGTTCTATCTCTGGAGTGCTGCGGCACGCTGAGATGTGCATGCCAGGTGCGCAGCGTAATTAAACAAAGGAAATACGCGCTGGATCGATGGCCATTATCATTGTGGGACAAAGAAAATTCATCCAGTGTTGTGACAGTGAGACAAAAAAAAGGTACACCGACGATTACGATACTCCCTAACGCAAAATTAGAGCGCAGCTGTATACATGTTTTCATTTCGCGATATATTGGCTGGCGTGGACAATCTATCTCGTGCGGCATGTAGCAAACGGAGCGAAGTGTGGGCGTGACTGGCTAGCTCATCTGGAGATCGCAAGAGCCAGCGCGTGGGTGATGCGTGGGCACGATTCACAGCAGTTGCCGCCGACAATCTACCAGGCGACGCGCACTACTCTGGCGCCATCTCGTAGCCATCGTCGCCGCACTACGCTTTTCTTTTCACGCTTTCGCCATACCCTCCTCCTCCGCTTTCCACCTCATGGCTCTGCTGCACCCTACTCTCCGCTTTCCTGCTCGCGTCTTTCATCCCCCGCTGCGCTCAGCATTCGCTCTTTCATCTTTCACTGTGCTCGTTCGCTCGGTTACGCTGCCGCCGCTGACGCTGGCCGTAGGAACGGGCGCCTAAGTGCTGCGCTCTAAAAAGTCTTCTCTAAGGCGTTCACGGCAAACACGCTACTCAGAGCGCAGTTCATTTTACTTTCCGCGCACATTATTTCGTGCAAGTCTGCGGTGAACAAGCCTGTCGTCGCCCTCCAGATACAGAACAGAGTGATCAAGTTGTGTTAGTGTGCTTTGCGCCGCTGTTTGCATAATATGGAAACTATAATATTCGTGTTTGATACGTGTTATTTGCGTATGTATGCTATTAACAACGTCGCTAGATAGATAGATAGATAGATAGATAGATAGATAGATAGATAGATAGATAGATAGATAGGATAGATAGATAGATAGATAGATAGATAGATAGATAGATAGATAGATAGATAGATAGATAGATAGATAGATAGATAGATAGATAGATAGATAGATAGATAGATAGATAGATAGATAGATAGATAGATAGATAGATAGATAGATAGATAGATAGATAGATAGATAGAAGTACATGCTGTGTTTTCTGCACCTTTTGTGCAATAATCTAACCATGGCTGCTTTTAGATAACAATGCCTTCTTTATGGCCGTAACTGCAGGCAGTGCAATCAAGACGCATATGATGTACGACCAAGATCGCATCTGCCCCGAAGCCAAGTACATCTACGTGGTGCGAAACCCGTTCGACTGCTGCGTCTCCTTCTACCACCACTACAAGATCTATCCCATCTACCAATTCGAACAAGGCACCTTCGACGAATTCTTTGAGCTCTTCCTCTCCGGTGACGTGGACGGTGGAGACTATTTCGACCACCTGCTGTCCTGGTACCCGCACCGAAATGACCACAACGTCCTTTTCGTCAGGTGCGCAGATATACTCGTGATTATGACTGCGTTAACATTGCGCCGCGGTACTCTTAACAGGAAAAAATTCATCAAATCACAAATGTACGCCGTGAGGTCTTCTGTAGGATGAACCCGACGTTTTTAGTGTTACAGCTGAGCGGAAGCATTTAAAGAAATAAAAACATTCCGCGTGGTAGTGGCTAATCAGGTTGGAGAGACTATGAGATTTAGTGTCCCTTTAGGAATCACACTTTAGACTGCCAAAAGTTATCCAGGCTGGATCTATGTTGGCCCTTCAGATTTTTGGAACGTACTATCAACGCCCATAGGATCATAAAAATAAACCCCCCTCACTCAGACTCACTCACAAAATATATATATTTTTAACACGAAAGTGTTTTATGCCGGGGTCCACCAAGACTTCACTGACGTATTTCCGTCACGGAAATACGTCACACGAACATACACAAACATAATACAAAGAAAGAAACCAGAAGAAAAAGTTCCACAAACATGCAAAATTTGGAAATGGAACCCACGACCTCTCGGTCCGCGACGATAGATCGCCGAGCGTTTAACCCATTGCGCCACAAACGCATTTGCAGAGAGCTACACAGACGCGCCTTATATATCTAACACTCCTCCGTGTACCCGCGCTCTTGCTCCGGGCGGTGCCGCCGCCTACGAGCAGAAAAGAGAAGTACTGCATTATGACACTAACGCGCACCGACAGTGAACGCTTCGGTGGTCTCAGCACTACGACGCCTCGATGCCAGCATTCGAAGGGACGCTGGCATCAAGAAGCACTACCAACGCCACCTAGGTGGCGTTCACCGTACTCAGCACAGCGGAGCGTGGCCTCCGCAATTAGCTCTGAAAATGTTTCTGAAGTTGATCGCGGAGGCTGCAATTACGACGCGCTGTACGCGCTGATTTGACTCGGTGACGATTCAGTTACGTGCTTTGTCTTGCGCGTTGTATTAGTGTGTCAGTTACGTGCTTCGTCTTTCGCGTTGTGCTAGCGTGTGCAGCGTAGTGCAGCTTCCATATGCACGACGGTTGCTCATGGTCATCGACGTTGGTAGTCGTGATGGAGGAGACGTGCCACCAGGCGTCAGCGTGGGTGCATCAACGCCTAAGGGCGCTTTAGCCACAAAACACCAATAGACATTATATATCAATGTGCAATAAACATTACACTACTTCTGTGAAGACACGTTTCACTTTCGTGTTCTATACCGATTCCTATATAAGAGGGATCAACCACATTTTTTTTTTTACTTAGAACCTCACTCGTACTCACTCACCAAAATTCTACTCAATCGCACTCACGTGGACTCGGACTCATCAAAATTCTATTTAAGTATAGGCTCACTCACACACAGATTCACAGATCGGTCTGAGTCCGAGTTAGTCGACTCATCAATGAGCTTGCCGACCTATGCTCAACGAAACTTCCATTTGTCGCATACTATGCTTCCATTAGTAGCTTTTGGCCTAGAATTTTTTATTATGGTATATTTGATTTAGTGCTCTTGGCGTACACCACAAATGTTAACAATAACAGATTATGAAAGGGGATGACGTAGATTGCATTTTTTATATTAATATGATTCGCTGTTGTTATGGCGTGAAAGGACGCGAAATGATGTCAAGAAACAGCAATACAGAAAAGAACGTCCCTGCAAATTAACGTCAATCGGGGCAGACAGGTTCAGTTTTCATGAGGAAGTTGCCAGCGTGTTAGGCATTTGTGTCAGCGATGCTCCTGCTTTTCATATACCTGTTACACTGGGGGCTTTGTATAAATTTGGCGCATTGGATAGCAGAATCTCAGTTGGAACTCTGTGTTTGTCCTTGTCCTGTCTACGACCGTCATGCGGTACCCTCATGATAATGAATCCCAAACTAGCCCAAACAGCCACCCCGCTAAGTTTGGTTGCCATGAGGAATTGGGCTCGCTCCCGCTGGCCCCTTCCTTAGAAAAAAGGACAACTATATTTTGAATTAACTTAGTAGCGAATGACGTTCTTTCCTGTATTGTGGCTGCTTCAGATATTTTCGTGCCCCTGTTAACACCATAAGAACCATAAACTAACTTGCCCAGAAACAAACAGTCATATAATTCAAAGTATGCACATAACTAAATTGATAATGCGCCACGCAGCAGAAAAAAAAATAACATAAAAGGGCCGGATTGAAGCCTCTATAAACTAATGTTGCAGAATGTGTCTGATATTAAAGGCATTTCCTCAAAACATTTACCAATGTGCGTTTTCTGAACCAAGTAGTGGCAATCGAACTGGAAAAGAACCCGAACGGGAAAGAAGTTAAGAATGTGGTTACTGGTATTCTTCATGTGCGCTCATCTTTATTGAATTGTACGTGCCAACACGCCAAAGGATGAACGCTGTTTTCATCTAGCGCTGTTTCATCGAACCAACTCAATGAAGCACGAACATTTTTTTGTCTCTGCTGTCACCCAAATCTCTCACGTAACGCTAATGCATAGCGAGTGCTGGTAGCTGTACTAGACGGGAACATTCACGTCGTAACTTTTCTACGACGACCCTCTGCAGCTCAAAGTGTGTATACGTAGAAAGGCGAAAGAAGGTTTATATTAACGCGACTAGCGTTAAGGGCCCCGTGTCGCAGACAATCCGGCGCCGGCATCGGTGTCGGCGTAAGCGCTGGTATCCGTGACGGTGAAAATCACCCCGAACCACCCCGACCGCGCAGGCCCTCCGCGTGGCGCAAGTTGTTAGTGAACAAAAATTGAATTTCTCATAGTAAGATTTCTCAGAAAAATGGTAAATTACGACTTAACCCCAACCTATACACATGGTGGCAACGAATTGTAATTTCAATGTACGAGAAAACATAATTCTGTTACGAGGAAACTCAAACACAAACCTCTTTTCCAGCATTTATATCATGCCAACAGCGGCGCGCTCTGGTAGGTTACTTGCGAAAATCTTATCCAGGTGGAGCTCGCATCCTCGGCCGGTCAAATTTCGGACACGCGCGCGCATCGGGGCAACAGCAAACAATTAGTAAAATAATAATAAAAGGTCCTAGGGCCTTCAATTTTAATATAAGACGACTTATATTGCCCTGGAAAAACGTCTTCCCAGCAATGTATTTCTGTTTAAATGTGAAGCCGACTTTAAGGGGATTGGTGTAAGCTTGGGCTTTGTAAGCTGACTTTCCCGCGTTCTGTGTTGCAGTGAAGCCTACTCATAAAGAAAAATGCGATGCGAACGGGGCCCGATAACGCTATCGCGTTCCACTCTTAAAGGCGAAGCTTAAGCGTTCTCCAATTTTTTTTATTGGCCTGAAGTGTTTATGTTTTGCTAAGATCCCATGCCGCTTTTGCTTATTTCTGCAGGTACGAAGACCTGAAGCAGGATACCAAGTCCTGGGTTACTAGCGGTGGCCGACTTCCTCGGAGCCGAGTACGGAAAAGCGCTCCGCTCTGACCCTGACGTCCTGGCCAAGGTGCTGCAAGCCGCGAGCCTGGCAGACGTCCGCCGGCTAGCCCGGCTCGAGCGAGAGTATCAGGCTGAGCTCATGGCCTATACACCCAGGCACAGGTGATGATATGCAGTCTAGCTAGCATGGGGCATATGAATCTCCGTAGAGACTTGAAAGGACACCTAATTGGTTTAGAGGGATAGAGGAATTTTTAAAAAGGTTATAATTTCGCGTCGAATTTCCCGCACCATTCGTCATGGATTTGAAAATACTTTCGCGTATTCAGGCTCTTGTGACAGACAGTTTATTCACCGCATGTGCTTGTGCGCTTGCTTGTACCTGTTGCTCATAGCGCTTAAACAATCCTAAACACGTCTCACGAATAAATACGAACCTCAATGTTCGTCAAGTTCCCGAAACTCGCTAAATTAGGCTTTTCATTCTTTTGAAATACAGCGCCTTTGTACTTTAACTATAAAAAAGAATTCACCGTTCAAGCACTCCGTACACATGGTTAACCAGCGAAGCTGAAACGTGCGGCCCCGGTGTTTATCACTGGGTTAATTCCGACGGTTCGTTACAGTATTTCTCAATTATGAGGTTACACACACGTTCGGCTGTGTCCGCCGTTGTAACTTGCGTTCGATGTCTCGAGTTTGCTCGGAGGCGTGGTTAGCAGGATTCGCCCGCCATTGCCGCTTGCGATTCTTCGATACTAAATTGCTTCAAAATTAAATCTGCCCATCACGCGTAAGACAATGAATCAACGAGCCCGCTGCGGAAGAAGACGACGACTCTCGAGCCAATGCTGATGATGATAGTTTTCTGTGGACAGGCGACAAACACACGCTTTTTCGTTTGGCCTAGCCATATAAAGCTTCGTTTTAATTATCTATGCCTCAGCAGACACATTCAAAATCAATGGCATCTAAGCGGCGTCGCCAGCCACATATTATTCTTGCCTTTTCTCGGTTACGAAGCTTTCTGTGACGGCAAGAGCGTATTTGTTTTCTTTTTTTGTTTTTTGGCGTTGGAGGAAGGTAATTTACTAATACAGCTCCTAGTGTCTGAGGAGCTCAACAGCTGAAGTCTGATGAAGTTCGGGACTTGCTTAGACTGACTATATGAATTTATGTTTTAATGTTGCATTCCCCATTGTACATAGGGCGGATGCAAAAGCCTCTGCATGTCGTTTCATCATTTCGTGAATACCGGCAAGGCAGGAAGGAAAGTGCGCTGACACGGAAACTGCGAACCGGCAAACGAATAACGTTATTACGTTTTTGCGGAGCCACTTCCAGTGAGAAGGCTGGAAGATTGTGCGGGATTATCTTATTTGGCTTGGTAATTGCTTCCACGGAAACAGAACGTTCAGAGCAAACTTCTGCGTTTCAAAGGTTGCTTATTCGTCCATTTCTTTGGTTATTTCTCGTTTTTTGTGTGTGTTTGTGTGTAGGTTACCAGGTGAAGTAACGGAGTAATGTAACGAGTAATGAAGAAATACGCATTGTACTTTTCTGGAACTGGAGTTACGAGCAGAGGCGTTTTTTCGAGTCTTTCTTGGTTTAGCACTGTGGTAGTGACTGGACATTAACACACATAATCTCGGGATACCGGACCGATTACTGTAGAATCCTCGACACACGTTAGACACGGCACACTTGCTTATGAGAGCGAGGTCCTCCGGAAGCATGTCAATTAGCAGCTGCAAAATTACTTGAAGCGTGTCTGGAATGCCGTCACGCACTGTCGACACTGGCTCTGTGCAAGTTCTACAGCCGAGAAGACTTCTTTCACAGTCTTCTTTTATAACGAAGGCTCTTGAATCTTTGCCTCTGGTTCTTCTCGCTGTAATACATTGAAAAGGAGGAATTGTCCTATACAACATCCGCAGAAACGATATTGATAAAGTTCGCAGCATATAAAAGCAAGTCATAATCTACCTATTCTAGACACAAGACCTAACATTCATTACCTTACTTTTTGGGAAGGAATTACTGAAAAGTGGGTGCCGAATTCGCATAGCGTTTCAGTCATAAGTGGTCTTGCGAATGTCCGCCCACCATCGTTGATAATATGTTCAACATCGCGAGAGGCTGATATCTGTGTTTCTTGGGAACATGGGCAATCTCATGTGCAATCGGGAGGAGTTTTACCACTGCACCCGCTTTTGGCATAGAGATAGCAACGCAGTTTACGCTGCCACTGGCAGATTTAGTGGAAGCATGTGCTTGATCATTTCCTTTGACAATGCAGTACCTTGGTAGCCACTGAAAAACGTTGTCGTGTCCTGTCTCAACTGTCCGATGGCAAATTGGTTATATCTGCTTGACAAGTTGTCCGTAGCATCTATGGCGGAATGTAAGGAGTAAGCTATGTAGGGGGGCTGCCTTGGAATTTGAATAAAATGAATCAGCGCTTTATTCGTCCCAGTGAATTCGGGAATGAACCTCAGACAAAAAAGCCACAAAAAAATCTCGAAGACATCTGGGGTCCAGAAAACAAATACAGGCATCCATTAGACAGGGGCGGCATGCAGACAGAATTTATGCCAGCAGGTAATGGCGAAATAACATTTTAATAGGACACAAGATGTGGTATAAAATATTTCACAAGATAGACCTGCTGCATGCCAAGGAATTTCGGCTATTTTTCGAACTTCACCGCAGTGCGCAAACGGAACTCAATGCGCAGCATTTTCAAGAAATGACATTTCAGAAGGCAGCCCAAATTTCAGCAACTTTCCGTTAGTAACGTCGAGGGGGTGCGTCTTTTTATTAGCATGCGTGTTTTGGTCACTCCTGATTAAAACGCTGCTATAACACAGCTGGAAAGTCACGAATCAGTGCCCTAAATATGCAAGATTTTGAAGGACGTATCCTCTCCACGTCGCTAACTGAAAGTTGTTGAAATTTGGGCTGCCTTTTGTAATCTCATTTTTTTTTATTCTACCCATTCGGTTACGCTGGTGCAATAGCGTGAAGTTCGACTGATGGCCACAGCGGCAATGTCGAAAGTTTTCTGGGTATGAGGGTGTTTCTTAGTCGATGAATTGAAGTACTGCACGCAGATCTGCAAGTTTGGTGGCTGTCGTCGGTGTCAAAATTCCAAGCTCAATGTATTTAACCCGAACGAACACTGCAGCTGCCGAACTAAAGCGCAAGACTATAATCCATCGTTGGAAACATACAAGCGGTCACTGTGGTATTCCTGCAGTACCAATCGAAACATTGCTACGCATCTGCATACGTGATGAACACGCCGAGTTCAAGGCGAACCGCTGTCGAAACGTGTGAGACTAGACGAATAATAGAGCAGGCTTAAAACATAACCGATATTTAATGACACAGAAATAGTCAACGCAATAAACACAATTGGAAACGTTCATATCGGTGCATACATTAATGTGTCGCGCAACGTATATTTCACGTTTGGTATCCACATAATCAGTTGGTCAACATCGGTACCATCTTTATTTATATCTCTCACCCTTTCCGCTTCCCAGGGCCGCGTCAACCGCACGACTGGTGAAGTTCTTGCTGCCCGCTGATTCAAGCCAGCGATAATATGTTGACATTATTTAGGTTCATTGTCAGGAGTGGTCAGGCTGCTAAGTAAGGCTTTAAATGCTAAGTAGTCAAGTGTTCAGCGATTCTAAATGTAGAATTTTCCTGCTCGTGTTACAATGAAACTTCTCGCGCTACAACATATATCCACCGTTAATCGCGTCAGAACAGCGGCTACTTGTAAAGAAAATCATAACTGTCGCTTTACACGATAAAACTCAAGCCTGCCGGGTCGGTCATGCCATCCACTCGTCGTCAGATGAACCGCTGTTGAAAGCAGCACACGCTTAAACGATAGCCTTATTAAGATGGCACACTTTTACATTTCCAGCCAAGAGCCATGTTGGTATTCGGTGATTGCTCGGGGATTTTATTGTAGGCCATTCTAAAAGGGCTATATCGATCAAAGTAAAATTTCCCCAAACACTTCACAGATATGTGCGAATCCAAGTATCATGTTAAACGTCTTATAACAGGAAACCCGGCTCCGCGGTTATACACACACCGATCGGTGTCATCTAGGCATTGCTATAAACAAACGGGTCATCAAAACCAGCACGACTATTACTATTATTTTATTTTGTAGCTGTTAACATTTCGCATGCGGAGCCGCTCTTCGTATCCTCTTTCCTCTCCTTACGACAGGTTACCCCGGTGGGCACAGTTGTACCTGGACCACTCAGGTCACCGCGCGACCAGCAAGCTTGCCGAAGGCACAAGCATAGTGAGGAAAGGTGTTGTGGGAGACTGGAAGAACCACTTCAACGCGGAGCAGGTGCAGAGGGTGAAGGACAAAGCGGCGCTGAAGTCTAGCGAGATCAACCTATTGAGTCTGTGGGGAGACTGCCTCAGACTTTAAAATAAGTAAAACAATATTTCCAGCAAGTGCCCCATAAAGGGACGCTTGCAGAAATTCAGTGCCATTCTATACGCTGTGAATGTGAATCACCAGCGGGGCTGTAGATATGATGACATGCTATATTGATTTCAATAAAGACACATCCCGCATGAATTGTTATTTTCGACCGTCTTTATCATTTTGTCACTAAGATGACTATAGCTTTGTGGTCGCTATGGTAGACAGCCATGGGTCCTGTTACGACCCTGGAAATGCTCTTCGCGAAAGTCAAGTCTATGCAGGACCGATGACGTGTGGTAGGCCCACCGACGTTTGTATAGCACTGAATGGCGAACCTTTCCTATAGAAATTCCAACAACGACTTTCGGTCTGGCCGACAAAGGTCTACGCTGAAATTACGCGCAATTACGATGGACATGGACTCGGCGTTAGCAGCCTCCCGCCGCCTTTGCGCTCATTCCCGCTTCTGCTCTCGCCGTCGTTCTTTGTAGGCATGCTGTTCTTCCTCGGTCCGCACAATACACGGCCTATCCATCACACGGCCGGAGCGCAACTGAGATAACGTGCCTATGCAGTGCTTCACGTCACCAGCCAAAGAGATACACCCAGTGATTATTTTCAGTTTTTTTAACAACGGAGCCAACTGTAGAAGAAGATGACGACGACGACGCGCGAGCAGTTGCACGAGCAGTTGCGCGAGACGCGCGAGCAGTTGGGCCGAGGGGCACCAACCAGCCAGCTATGGAAGAAGACCACGACGCTCGAGCCACTGCTGATGATGGTAATTTTTGGTCTACGCGCTCGGTCTACGCACGCAGGGATCCGCTGCAAACTAGCGTATAACAGCTCCGCTGTAAAAATATTTCCAGCAAGTTCCCCATAAAGGGACACTTGCAGAAATATTACGTTTCGGTTGCCTGCCTACCTGCCTGCCTGCCTGTCCTGACCGACCGACCGACTGACTGTATGTATGTATGTATGTATGTATGTATGTATGTATGTATGTATGTATGTAGTATGTATGTATGTATGTATGTATGTATGTATGTATGTATGTATGTATGTATGTATGTATGTATGTATGTATGTATGTATGTATGTATGTATGTATGTATGTATGTATGTATGTATGTATGTATGTATGTTTTTCACTGTAGATCGCTGCACATTATTTTGTAGTCTGTTGCTCCCTGGACCGATGGTATCCCGGTCACACGTGTATGTTCCACGGAACAGACGAGCGTCATATGGTCTCCAAAGCAGCGTCCTATTGTCTCCCCATTGCACACATTTGCTACACTGCGAATGTCATTAAATATATGTCACACTAATATACCTATAAATAAATATGTACAGTACTAACCGTCGTTGCGACCAGTGTGACTTATAACGGTGCACGTGCTTTCTTAATCATTTCATTTCTTGCAAGAGAAGTCGTTCCTGTAGATATATTTCGAGCAACATATGCTATAAACAGAATCTCAACTGAGCTGTGGAAGAGGAACATTTACTAGCTCTACATTTTCCTATAAGTGTAAAAGTTGTCATTTGTTGGAAGTGGGTGCCACACACTAAGACACATGGAGTAGCTGGTGTCAGTTGACTACGCCGTCATCATTACCACCTAATAAAGGCAATGATCGAGTGCCAACAGCTGAGCCGAAGAGAGACACGAACTCGAAGTAGACACCGTGTTTCGATGTTGCGTACGACCTAACCGCCTACCACTTTGTACCAATGCTTCAAAACACCCTAAACGGACGCAACAGAATACGCATTCAAGGCGAGGTGGCCGTCTTGTCGCGAAGACAATAGGCTTACGATACCATGTCGTGGCTGCGAAAACCTTGTTTTGCGGTGGTTCCTTGCCAAAATAGATTTTGAGTCTGTATACAGTATAGACTTCTAAACCACTTTTCCTTCTTATGGTCTTGTCCTTTTAGCAATATAAAGTTCAAGGACCAAAGTCCTTAGGAGTTCCTTTCATTTCATCTTTGGCGGCCCAGACTTACGCATTGGCTGTTTAAAGAACCTTCTGGTACAACCTATGGAACACCTCGATGCAGGCAAAGCTGGTCAGCCCAGTTGCAATGATAAAAATTTACGTACCTTATCGATAGAGGGTGGGGCTGTCATGGGAGGTTGTTGTCTCATAAGATTTCATGCTGCCTTTCTCATCGGTTCTTTTCGTGGAGTGTGTATAGCTCGTTGCGTCAGCGGGGAACCGAATAATCGTTTAGTTTCTGTACTAAGACCACCTTTATTTAAATTCCAACGTGCTTAAAGCTAATGCAATCGTCGCCAATTTTCAACCGTTTAACGTTGCGGACTGTCACGTAATTCTGGGAGGGTTATAAAAGCTTCATTTCAAGTCGGAAATTATCAGACGTTGATTCTAGGGCTTCTCAATAATGGACCGAGGTCTGGTGCCTAGTTCGGGTCCGCCTGGGTTTGTGACTGTCTGATAGACGAAGCGGTCATTGTTCGTGCGTTTAGGCATTGTTTCCTACCAGCCGAAGCGAAAGGTGCTCTCAGTATAAGTGTCCGTACTCACCTTTGTACTCACTGGCGTCAGCACATGACGGGCATTCTTGGCAGCACTATTTCTTTCACGATGTCAAAGAATCTTGCCAGAACACGACTGTCTTTTATTTCATACTCATTCAAACACTACACAGCACCATAGGCGCCAGCGCAGAAGAATTAAAGGAAGAAATACCGGTTGTTACAACAATGCCAAAAATAAAAATAAAAGTTGACAGCACGACAGATATAGAAAGAATCACACATGCAACACAGAAAAAAACAGCCGTACGACAAATCTTAAGTCCACAACAGGCTTCCTGCCTGTCCGAAAACGGTGATGCTCGCGGCTTAGAACCTGCTCCTACTGAATGAGCCGGCGTCATGTCCTCGGGTACTGGAAAAGTTATGAAAGAGTAACCATGTGACACCAAAAAAATGACTATACGAGATCCACAATGCACATTTTTTTCTCACGCAGTTATGTGCGAGTGGACGTTCAATGTTTCCAAAGCTAACCATGTCTGCTGACGTCCTTGAAAAGTGGACGAGTTTTTTTTTTAATTTCGCGGATGAGCGCGGGGAGAAAGGATGAACGTGTTAGGATGACCGCCAGCACCATTTTCCATGTAAAGATGCAGAGGAATCCTTATCAATGAGCCTTAGCCCAGAGACCTAAGAAGAATTGTAGAATCTAGAGTTCTTCATTCGTTTCACAAAACAGACGCGCGTCACACCGTTTCTAAAGCACCGTCATGCCTGTCAGCGCACAATCGTCCACGCTTTCCTGAAGCGGTGAACAGGCTCATAATATCTACCGCAATCCGTGCTTCTACTAGTGACAATTCTGCATTCATAAAAAGAGTTACACATGCCACCTCGGTGGACTTCTTCCTGGTATTTTGAAGATGTCCCTGACTGCCTGCTTACTGAAACAGACCAACGCTATAAAGCCATCAAGAGCCTGCACTGTTGTGTTATAGCCGATGCATGAAGGTCTGTATCCTATGATTTCACACCTATGCTTTTCCAATGGTAACAAGTCACTCAGAGGTTTTTCTGCAGTACCAGGCAGTCAAAACTACTTAGAGCGCATGCACGTCACGGTAAATTGATTTTCGAAACAGTTGTTTCTACAGAATAATCTATCTTGCTGTCCCTGCTCATTTTGGCAGTGTATTCCTTTTTTAGATCAGAGTGCCTTCGAGGTGAATATTTGACGCCATCGACAAATGTGCCGCTAAACGACAGAGTCAGAAAAGCAAGCTACACGGCCTTCAGAGTTAAAACTGAAAGTGAAATTTAAAAAAAAACCGCAACGCTGGCTAAGCAAAATCTGTTTGTACAGGCGGTTTATGCGCTTTGTCGGACACATTTTTCGTAAAAAAAACAAAGAACCAAGCACATAATTCACAAAAACTTCTTAAATGAAATCGTTGCTATCACAATTAATTTACATGTTTGCATTTGAAACTTTATGACACATTTTGAAGACACCTTCACATTGTTTCGTTCTCCTGGGGCGCTTGTGGTGCGATATATTTGACACTCATAAAATTTGACACTCAATCAGCTAATTTCGCTTTCTGCAGCATTAATCTCTACACTACTTCAGACGCCCATTGCGACGTAGTTGTGCGTAGATATGACTGTCGAATATTATTTTCAAGCTGGGCGAATCTGGCAACAGCTGCACTTTTGGTATAGGATAGTGAAAGCAAGCAACGACTGACTCCTTCTCTTTCCCTCACGTTGACATTCCTTCACCGCTTGACGGTGTGTCGGGATCCAAGCTCATGAATGCGAAATTGCTGGCTGCGAAATGCTGGCTGAGTATAAAATGTTATGATGAATATCTCGAGGCAGAAGCACTCCTGGGGAACCAATCAGAGTGATGTTGTCGTGAATACGATTGTGTTGCCGTATATCATAACGTGCATACCCAAAAATTTATTCAGAAGTTTTGTTAAATTTGTGTTTGATGATTACAATTGTTCGCTGAAATTGTGTCCGCCAAAGCGCATAAACCGTTTGTGCAAGCAGATGTTGCGTAGCTAGCATGGCGTGTTTATTTAAAAAGCTGTTTAACTTTGAGGGCCCTGTAAAGGAACTGCAAGAAAGGCATCACGTGACTGGCCGCCATCTACTGTGCCATTTCAGAGTTGTAGCTAACTAAAGACGTGGAGAAACCGCGTATTCAGCCAGTCAATGGCGCATAAGGCCATGCCAAATGTTTCCTACGGATAACATGCATGACGGCCCAAGTGGCCTCACCATGGTCCCCATTTGCGCCTTCGTAGACAGAGGCAAGTACAGTCCGAACAGGTAATTTCTTAATGAACACGATTTTATGGCTGGCTAAGTATGGTCCCGTTCAAGCACTGTCCGGGTCCTAACAGACCCCGCTGTCCTGTCAGCTCCATTATCTAAGGGGGTTTCGTCATAACCACGTTTCTGTTCCCGTTCCCCGACGCGAGTCGGGGCTAGCCCAAACCTCGGCTAATGCACGTGCTAGCCCTCGGCCGACACGAGCTTGGCCATGGGCGACAATAGCGAGGTGATTCGCGTCGTGGACATGTCCACCACGGCCGCGGATGACTTGCACGTCTCGAAGTCGGTGCGGTGGTTGATGCAGGCAATCTCGATGAAGTCCCCCGCAGACCTCGTCAGCAGCTTCTTGATGTAGTCCTCCGCCTCGGCGCCACACTGCTTTCGCATCGCGTCGCCCGAACACTTGAGGTACTCGGCGAAGTTGCTGCGCGTTGTGAAACCAATCGGGAAATGAGAAAGTGATCAAACCTACGTATGACAAGAGTGTACGGCAGAAAAGAGCAAGACGAAACAAGAACACGTATTTCGATTTTCCAACTCGCGAAGTACCCATAGTAGCCAACATTTAGAAATACTTTCAAACTTTCACCCTTGCAGGTGATTTGAAGGCAGAGTGCCGAAATTTGTAAGCTGACCTAGCTGGTTTCCGCTCAGTATGGCGAACGCCACGGACGACGGGGCAAGAAATATGCGAACAGGATACACCCCCTGGCAGTGGAGCAGGTGAATCTACGCTGGTTGCATAATGTCAGCCACGTCGTCTGCGCTGTATACCACGTTGAATAAAGGAACAGGGATAAAAAAAACACTTGACATACAATGCGGAACGATAATCGTGCCGGTGCGTAAAGGCTTTCCAGAATCACAGTTATTTTAACAAGTTCATTAATACGGTGCACCAACAACCGGCGCCCGACCGGCGCCGAGCAACAAACAAGCGCGGCTTCCATGACAAAGCGTTTTTTCTCCAGCGAATAATTAAAAGCATTGTCAATGAACCCTAAGATGTTTCATGAAATAAATTCTGAATGTCTGAATTTTGAAGAACCGTTAAAATTAGCCTGCAAATTTACTTAGATACTGTGATAGTCTACGAAAATTTTCCACATTTGCAGCCATCTTTGAGTGGAATTGCACAGTTTTTGAAAAACTGCAGAATGCATTACATTACATAAAAGAACTTATCGTGCTCAAACGCACAACTTCCCGCTAGTTATTAGTACGTATCAGGAAACAACTTAACTGCAACGAAATAACTGCTGTATAACACAGTCGCAATATTTATCCCAACTGCATCGATCAAAGGGTGAAAACAACAAAAGAAGCAATAGTTTAGGTCACGGCTGGTCATCTTCAATCTCGGGAGATAGACAATGTGAAATTTAAATAGTCAGATAGGGGTTTCATTTGCGTGATAGTGCATTACTTACAGAATGGTCGCACACGGTTATCTGGGACGCTGTTAGTGTCCTCGCTGTTACACGCCTCGTATATAACCCATAAAATTGGGCAGAAAAAAGGTGTAGCTAGTGATTATTTGCGAAAGGACACAATAAACCCACACACACTTGAAATTTTCGGTACACGTCACCCAGATTTCTCTTAAAATATTAAGTCGCTGCCTGTCTGGTCTTCCCAGGGAAGCAGAGAAACTTTCTAAACGTTTGATAAACGTGTCTAAATAGGCTTTTGAAACGAGGTTTTAGCAATTTTTATTGAACCCTTAATTAACCCACACATTTCCGTATCTGCTTGCACAATGCTCGAAAACACTTCCCACATTTCCTCAAAATGTAAACTACGTAAGTATTTGCTTTCTTTTTTCAGAAAGCAGTGAGAACAGGCACATAACGTTCTTGAGTGTCTTTATTCGCACTATAACCACTTCGCTGTAAACATTTGCTTCTACAGTCAGTATATTTTACCTTTTTCTTGTTGAATGCAACCAATCTAAACAAAGTCGGTGCAGGCAATGTCGAACAAAACAGTTTATCTGATTCCACGCATTCCTGTTTCCAGTTTTGGAAACTCTGTATATTCTATGTCTGCATAATAAATTCAATTGAATTGAATCAGTTATGCATTCGCGTGGTAAAGCTTCCTCTCAAAGGTTAGCTCGCAACGACATTTCGGGCCACGTAAAGAGCCTCGATTTAGATAACGTGGCCACATAAAAGCGTCCGCGCAACAAAATTTTCCGTTCTTACAATCGACTGAATGTGTCGCAAAAAGGTTTCATAAGTAGGCGCTTTCAATGCCGAAACTGAAAAAAAAAAAGCAGCCATTTTCGCTCGCCCGAAGTGACACATGATCCAAATCGCGCGGCTCATCAGCGTGACCTCCTATTCGGCACCGCATGTGGCTGCCCACGGAGCTCTGAAAAAATGTCGGAGCCTATGCGCGGGAACTTAACGTCATAACCGCTAACCTACCAGATGCACGCGTCGTCTCCTTAAGCGCTATTAAAAGGCGGCTAATTAGAAAACTATACCATTGCCAGCGCTGCGTCTGTGCCAAGATTGCGGCACTAATATGTAATACCCGTTTGTTAGAATTCAGTCGAAGGAAAGTTTCGTTCCAATTGTCTTTTTGAAACACAAAGTCATAACGCGTGCCTGAATGGGCTAAGTTGCATCCCGAAGAGGGTCGAGTAACCAGTCCGTGCTTACCAGCAGGAGCGGCCGACCCTTAGGTGTGGCTCGATGCTGGCGCTGTAGTCGAGGCTTAGTGTGAGCTTCTTCATGCACATGTGAAGCGTGTCACCCACCTTGTTCATGCAAGGGGCATGCTTCAGGAATTCTGCGAATAAAGGAGTACGCGACAAGTGTTGTTCACCTTTGCTTTCAGGCTCTTCAGGATCGACACGGGTCCACTAAACCAATTCAAGAACAATAACCGTCCACAACTTTGTTTTTATTTTATTTTTTCCTTTTTCTTTGTCCACGTTATGTCGGTCGTTTTTTTTTTTTTTTAACGATACTTTATCGTAAGTCTGCTGCTGTTTGATCACTTATATACAAACTCCTATGTATTTAAAAATTGTGTTTTTATGTATGCATGTTTGCTAAAAAGTGTCACTAGCAAAAGCACAGAGGCTTAAGGAAATCGCAGGATCACCACAATATTCTTGCAGGACACAGTTAACTCAAGTTGCACGCTACTATTTACGCCTGGAAGCGAGAACGAAAAGCGTATTATACCTCTATTTTCAGTAAAATACTGCAGTGCACTTCCAGGAAACGAATTCTGTCAATTGACGTCATTCGAGGTAATTACGACATTTGTGCGAGCTCGACACCATTTCTTTCTGTGTATTTTGTCCCACCAACCATCGTGTAGTGGATTGGAGACGTTGCATTTGGAGGAGACCTCCTGGCTGATGCCCTCCAGGATGACGACGACCATGCCACGTGGAAGCGGAGGAAGGCACCGGTTGGCGAACTGGCGCGCACAGATACCCGCGGAAAACTCGATCCTGCGATGGAACATCAGGTCGCTCAGTTTTCAAGCGGGCCACTCATTCATTCAATCATCCAATATCCGGGCGGTTCGTAAATTTATCAACAACGTTCCGCGAGTGAACAGCGGCAGTGCCAGTGCCATCCTGCTGGGGAAAAAATGAAGAATAAAGAAAATACATCGAGTGAAAGAATGAGGCGCTTTATTGAAAACTGGGAGAGTTTTGCTTGGTGCCACTTATAGCATGCTATTCACGGTGAATGCTATGATAAATGGAATTATAGACACAGGACACAAAGGACACTTAACACACACATTTGCGTTTTTTGTCATTTGTGCTGTAATTGTTCTTGGTGTTTTCCATCTCTGCGCCACAGCTGTGCGGAGAACCCTGCTACGTTTACTCAGCGAGACAGCGACGCCAAACCCGTATGAAGTGGCAGAAAAGCTAGGTCAATGCATGCTGCACCTTATCGACTGCAATGCGATATCATTATTAGGGCTATCCCGATTTTAAAGCCTGCAGGATCCACTCGCGTTATACATCAAAATCAAACCCTTGAAGGGACACAGAGCATGCACTGGCGTAAGGACCGGTCCAACGTGTCACCATCTTTGATCACACAGTCTCCTGGACGGGCTCGTTTTTGAGTACGTCGTCTTCCGATCGGTCCAGTTATGATTATACCATTGCCAAAATTACACTTGTTTACCGTAACACCCGTCTCTAGGATCGGCCCACTTCACTACACATGAAACCTGCCGATACACAGACAGGTAACCAACGCCCAGCAGGATCACTAGTTTTGTTAAAGCATCGTTACTGGAAAAGCAGAAAACGTGGGGTCATGGAGGCAAAGAACGCCTTGCTTTTATAAAGAGTCATTGAAGGAAAGAGCGAACAAAATGTTCGCCCGAGTTTCGCCCGAAAGGCGAAGCATCGATTGCGATAGCAAATTATTAGACAGCTATGCGAACTACGGGTAGTAGCTTTTATCGGCCGTATAATCTGGTTAATATTCGCTTACTAACTACATGAGCAAGCATGTTGTCATGCGCACACAGGCAGACATAAACACATCTCACTCGATGACCGCGGACACTCGCTGTCAAAACAGCTGGCGTGAGGAATAGCGGCAGCACTAGCAGTGAGCGAATTGACCTTCTTGTTGCCTCCTTCTTCAACGCGAACCAAGCGGCGAGAATACAGCGAATACGACACTATCAGCCCTCGGTACATCTCGACTGTACCCTTCCCAGATCGCTTTCAAGATAGGGCCCGCGCTGCCGCGCTCAGCCACGCCATACGCCGCCGCCGCCGGAGTAGAATACACCCCCCCCCCCCCCCCCGTGCTTTGCTCTCGATGGCAGACGGCGAGCCACCATCTTCGACTCACGGTCGCACGCTCTCACTCGCACCCACAGCAGGCGGCGCGATGCGGAGACGTTATCGCACTTGGACTTTATACGGAACATCACGGCGGCGGTGACGACGGCGGAAATTCGCCTGGAGTGTCCATATATTTGCTATCGCAATAATACAAGACCATCTGCGTGGTCGCTATCATACAGTCTGCCAAGGCTTCATGCTCACACCACATCCCAAAGAGAGAATAATGGAGTGTGAGTTCGCAGTCCTTTGCTATCGTGGCATACTCACTCGCACTGCTTGAGCAGCTCTTTGGTGTTGTTGGGAACTGTGTGGCCGGTGCCGAAAATGACCAGGTCAGCGCCACACTTGTCCAGCACTTCTATGCTGCAGCCCAGCTTGAGGGAGATGCCCACCACCGGCCGAAGACCTGCCAGGATGCAGAAAAAGTGCGCGTCAGGGAATTATATGGTCAGCGCTACAACGATATTATAATGTCCGCCGTATTGTCAGGCAAGAATTTCTATTCGTATGTCTTGAGGCATTAGGAGAAATTATTGGCTGGTTTGTTTTTGAACAAGCCCGTTTTATCGCGCGAGTCAAGATTGCTCTTAGGCATTCAATATGTTCATCTTTCCGCATGTCCAATCGGACAGTCTTCCTGCAGATTGTAGAGGCTAGCGTCATCGATGAATCATCTTTTCGCTTAGGGAACCACTACATAAAAAACAGGCCTGCTCAAAAACGAAGTGAGAATAGTAAGAACATTTAATGCAAGTAATAGTCGGCACGCATTTATGCATAGTTCACAGAAGGTTCAAGCAATAGTTAGATATACATACAAATGCAAAATCTGCACGATAGCCTGACAGTTAATTATACATCATAGAAAAATGTTGGGCGTTCAAGAGTGCCATCTGAACCCATTCTGTTGCAGTGCTGCTGGGAGATAATGCGTAAGCGAGCAACTACACGCTCTCACTGAGAAAAGTATTCAGGCAGTTGCCAACAATTGCAAGCAAAAGCGCCTGCTCTAGCTGGAAATTTCGGCTGAACCAATGTCAATGCATTCCACAGGTGTGTATAAAGGTGCCAGTGCCACAAACTACCAGTCAGCTGCTTCCCATTGGTGTACACTTATTAAGCAACAACAAAAGCAGTCACCTGCTGCAAAGCCGGGTGGTTGTAGCACTTTCCTGAGGGAAAAATTTGCACCTTCTGTTCGCTCATGTGTTCTCTTTCCCAGTGAACCGCACTGTACATATTTGGACATAAGCTGCGCATGCTTCAACTGGATGTGAGCTACCCTGGTAGGCTCCCCGCGCACTGCTTCGCATAACATCGATTCCCACAGGGCGTGGGATCTGCCGGCTTTTTTTTTTTTTTTTACTTTCGCGTTCTGTGCAGAACCTACTATTTGTAGCCGCAATTTGTGTAGGAAACTTGTTTGTTCTTTTTAGAGATGTTGTATTAGTTCACATTACGACATGTACCTTGAGCATAAATTCAGGCGTGAACAAGCCAAGCTCAACCAGAACGCGTCCCTGTGGTATCACGTTTTCCAAGATTAGTAACAGTGGTATCATTCGCAATCTCGCACGCAGTTCTGGGAATGCGGCACGTTTAGCTCGTGGCTGCAAAGCGATTGAACTACGCACTACCCAGTGTTCACTTGTTAGTCGTGTTGTGCTTTTCTGATTTTCCTTCTCTTTGCATTTCAGTTACGCTGGCTGTAAGTACAAGTGACGTGTCTTTCGTTATCAGGGACATGCTTCATTACGGTAAAGCTCTGCCATTTACTTCATGTCGTTCCGGCCCTGCTGCGCAAATCATAAAATAATAATGCCGTAATGACAAAAAAAACTGAATATTTTTGAGTGTAGAACAAAGGTCACCCGTCAATTGGCTTGTCGAGTTAGCGTACGCACATGCAGTAACAAAGTCAATTCGTTCACGGACCATAATAGGAACATTTATCACATGCGAGAAAGGAAAATAAAAAAGAGAATTGGTTGGCGAGAGAAAAGACAACGAAAGAAAAGGATTAACAAGTGGTCAGTCTGCACGTCTACAGCCCTTGAACTTTGGCAGATGAAAACCGGCAGGTGTCAGCGACCTGTCAGAACCGTCTCCTCTTCTCTTTCCGTCACACGGCAAGGAAAATGGTGCTACACAGCGGTGTTTATTTCGGCAAGTTTCCATGCATCACAACAGCAGCCGCGTCAGCAGCGCGTCCGAGAATACAGCCCTCTGTTCTGGAACGCATGCATAACTTCGTGAAAGCTGTGGACTCCTCTGTTAAGGCCTCCGCTGACTTGAAAGGTTTAAGAAACATTTAGACATAAGTGCAAGGTGAAATATTGCTCAAAGTAAGACGATGACAAAGAAGAAAAAAGGAGGAAAATGCAGTTGTTTGGCGATGAGAGTAACTTGTCTCTCGTCTTTCTAAATGAACTTGATCGATCGGGACTCCTCTGTTGAAACGTGCACTCCGCTAAAGCGCCCTTACGTTGATTGACGCCTGGTGGCACGGACTACCAACGTCGATGACCATGAGCAATGCATATGGAAGCTGCACTACGCTGCACACGCTAAGCACGTAACTGTGACAAAGCACGTAACTGAATCGTCACCGAGTCAAATCAACAGTAATTGCAGCCTCCGCGATCAACTTCAGTCAGAGCTAATTGCGGAGGCCAAGTACGGTGAACGCCACCTAAATGCCAAAATCGAGGCGTCGTAGTGCTGAGACCACCGAAAAGTGTCATAATGCAGTACTTCTCTTTTCTGCTCGTTGGCGGAGGAGTGTTAGAGTAGCTCTCTGCAAATGCGTTTGTGGCGCAATGGGTTAAACGCTCGGCGATCTATCGTCGCGGACCGAGAGGTCGTGGGTTCTAAAATGAACTTTTTCTTCTGGTTTCTTTCTCGTGTACATAAGAACGTCATTCCGGTATGACTCCGTATACCAAAAAACTGCACATTAAGCCATGAGCCAGGCACTAGTGAAGTGCTCAAAATTAATTTTCACCACCCGAGGTTCCTTTAGGCGCACCGACGCCTAAATGAATGTGCTTTTTATTGCGATAGTGATTATATGTACACTCCAAGCGCATTTCTGCCGTCGCCGTCGTCGTCGTCATCGCCGTGAGGTTCCGTATAAAGCCCAACGGCGTTAAAATCGTCGCCGCGCGCCGTACGCTGCGTGTGCTAGTGAAAGCGCACGAGGGTGAGCCGGCAATCGCGGGTCAATGTAGCGCACGCGAGGGAGGAAGGCAGGCCGGAAGCGCGCGGTCTTTCGAGCGTAAGGCACGGGGGTGAGGCGACAGAGAGGGAGAGTGAGGGAGGGGGTGCGTTATGCTCCGTCGGCTGTTGCTCCCAACGCGGCCGCGCGGCCGCATTTTGAAAGCGATCTGCGACGTGGGTCAAGTGCCGGCCCGCGCGGGCCTCACCTTCACAGCGATCTGCGACGGGGACAAAGTGCATGCGCCGAGTGCCGGTAGCTTCGTATGCGCTGTGCTTTCGACGTTCGCGTTGAAGCGAGGCGAGATACAGCGCGAAGGTCAATTTGCCCGCTGCTGCTGGCGCGCTTTCTCACTCCGGCGTTTGCACAGCGACTTTCCGCGGTCATCGAGCGAGATGTGTTCATGTTTACCTGTGCGCACGTGACACCGTGCTTGTCTATTTAGTTAGTAAGCGAATGTTCACAACTTTATACGGCCCATTAAACTACTATCCTTGCTTCGTATCGCTCTCTACTAATTTGCTATCGCAATCAATGCTTCGCCTTTCGGGCGTAACTGCGACTTTTTTCACATTCCGCATTCATCTGTGAATGCGGCCGCCGCATGCGGGAATCCTGCGCGCGATGTCACATTCAGGAGCAGAACTTCGTAGCGTCTGAACGACGACAGCTCATATCGTTCGAGGAAAGCATCTCCCTAGCTTCTGCAAGCACTGCTCAGAACTAGGACGGACCACAGCAGCGATGCCCACTCGCGGTCTAGCTTTTCGCCTTTCACGGCTCGTACGCGCAACGTCCATTTGTCGTCCGCAGTCTTTACGGTGCGACCAGCTGCTTCGAAAAGTGGAACTTGCTTTATAATGACCCAAAAGTTTGACACCTGCCTCGTAGCTTCTTTGAAGGGAGCTAGTTACATTATAACAACCCGGCCATTCCAGAAGATAACGTCTCTTTCTGTCGCGTTGTGTTGACGAAAAGTGTGCTCTGCCCCGCTCTTTCATCGGTGGTAGGGTAAGCAAGTTCCCGGCTCACGCATGCAGAACGTTTATACATCTGACGTTCTTGTGGGGCTTTATTCTGAATCTTGATCTCAGTTAGCCTAGGTCCCCATAAATGACAATATGAACCATGTTGAAGCTATTTCACTACGCCGAACTGGGCTCATGGCAATAAAGATTCCACTGTGTTTGGCCATCAAAATTCTCGCATCACTGTTCTTTGTCATCATCGTCATACCCATCCATCATTCGCCTTCTCCAGTGCGCAATTACAGGATGACGCGTGCGGGCTCTGGCCGATCTCACGGCCTTTAATTAACTTCACTCTCTTTCTCTAAATAGTGCTGACTTAGTTTGCCCGCTCAGACACGACTCGGCGCACGGCGACATTTACCACTGCAGAGTTATGACTACGAAATTTGACATTCCCGTGCTGGCAAAGTGACGGAGGTCAATGTGAGCGATGACCGACCAGTCAATTCGACCAACGACGAGGCCAAAAATGAAACACCGCTGCCCGATTCGCTCTTTAACATTCCCCTTATAGCGAAGATTGACCGCCGGTGGCGGAAAGCACCCGATTCACGCTTCTGCTGGCATTTCTCGCAGTGGCCATGTTTTTTTGTCTGAGGCAGCTCCAAGCAGCCAGCCTTCGCCTAGGCTACCCTCCTCACTTACAATTACGCTGGATACATGGGCAGTTCAACCGGTTCTCGCTGGACTTCATGCATGAAACAAACTTGTTGGTTTACGCGTGATGCTTTCTGTTTATTACCCGGCCCTTTCCCTTTCTTAAAAAGGGAAATAAAAGTTTAATTATTCATTCATTCATTCATTCATTCATTCTGTGTATTACTGTCTCAGGCCAACCTTTTGAAGCAAAAAAAAAGTGTTCCCTCGCCTAGCGCATTGGCTTCATTGTCCTTAACAGCAAGCCATTTCTGATGAGGCAATTCCCTAATTTAACACTAATCTTTGAATACAGAATCGTTCATGGTTATTTGCACTAGTCTGGTAGCGATTAACCTCTCGCGACATCAGAAGTATCCAAAGCGTGGAAGTTTTATAAGTACGGCGCATCACCTCTGCGAAACTAAGCTTGACGAGTGATCAACACTGTTCTAACAAAGAATGGTGCCGCTGCCACTGTTTCAACTTGTCTTCTTTCTGATGAAGACAAGTCTCTTTGTCGAAATGCCACCGCAATGTCGTCATGACGTAGACAAGTCCTTTCGTCGAAACGTCACCGCAAATTCTTCAAGCCGTAGACAAGTCCCCTCGTCGAAACGCCACCGCAAAGTAAGGACGTAGACAGGTCCCATAGCCGAAAAGTCACCGCGATGTTAAGTCAAGAAGAAGTTAAGTCTCCATGTCGAAAGATTACCGCGAATTCAAGTTATGACGTAGACACGTCCGCTTGTCAAAACGTCTTCACGAAGTCAAGCCCTGACGTAGACAAATCGCTTTGTCGAAATTTTGGCTCCAGCGACATCCCTCGTTAGACCATTGCTGATCCCTTCAAGCCTTCATCTTCCTGTGAACCTCAAGCTGACGAGAGTATTTTCAGGGCAGTGGGCTTTTCCACCGAGGAAACTTCATACCGATTGCGACAAACACGTGACACCTCTCCGTCCCACGGGGAAACCGCACATGGCTATCGAGAACCTAATCCGTCGCCGATCGCATATGCTATATAAATCACACAAAGCGAAGGAGAGATATAGCGAAAGCACGTCCCATATCCCCTAGGCACCTGCAGCCATCTGCGATCCAAAAAAAGAGAGAAAAAAAGAGAGAGAGGGCGCGCAAGGGAGGACAAGGCAGACACGAAGCAGCCGGCAACAAAAGTATTGGAAGTATTCTCTTCCTCCGATTCGCTCGGTTACGTACATACCCGCACGCCTGCTTTAGCGGCATTGCGGTTTCCTGTTCTCGTACATCGTCGGCGCCGTCGTCTTGTACGGGAAGGAAGTTAAATGTCTTCACGCGAGCCGCTTGTCGATTCGCGGCGGGGGAGAGACGGTGACGGCGAAGACGACGCGGTCTATTTTGGTGGCCGTCCTAGATCGCCCCGGCGATCGGGTCGCAGACGCACACGAGCACGTTCGATCGAAGAGGCGACGACGTGTCTCTCTTCTCTTTCCTCGGCGTACGCAGTTGAGCGGTCACGGTAGTGTGAGATCCCCCTGTCGCCCGCATGTCTTCATCGACGTGCGGTGAAGGCAGATAGAGGGGCCGAACGGGCAGGAGTCGTTCGAGATTAACCCACGGGGCAAATCTGGCAGCGACCTGTCTTTCACGGCTGTCAACTGCGTGAAGCTGTGAACAGCTGCTATCGAAAAATGATGTACAGCATATTACAGGTCCCCGCTTTAGCCTTAGCAGATGACGTACGTGAGCCAACGTATGGCAGGTGAATACGCTATATCGGTAAGAGAGGCGCAGGACAGACGAAATTACACGCGTGTAAGAGCATTGTGAGTGCGTATTTGTTTCAAAAGGACGGTGCGTTGGGCAGGTTAGTATTCCCTACTGAAACCATTCACAGCGCGAAATGACACGAACACACAGAAAAGATACACGGACAAGCGCTATTAACAGACAACTTTATTGAAAGCACACATAAAAATAAGTGATGATGCACGTGACAAGAACCGAAAATTGACAATGTGAAGGCACAATTGGCACGAAATGACCATAACAATCCATTGTATCATATCAACCACTAAAGAAACTTGTCCAGGTAATCTATCTCCGACTTAAGGAGCAAAGCAGACAGACGCGCAACACAAGTGTCCCCCACCTTATCAATTAAATAGGCTTCCATTATCTCCCGGACACATTTCTCCCCGTGCCTCGATAGTACTTTGGTTTTGTATTCGTATTTGTATTGATAGTAGTTCGGTTCTTGTCACGTGCATTATCGCTTATTTATACGTGTGTTTTCAATAAAGTCGTCTGTTGATCGTCAGAGCTTCTCCGTCTATCTTTTGTACACATGTGTTCTTGGAGTTTCGCGCTGTCAATGGTTTCAGTGTGTATTTGTGTGTGCGAGAAGAGAGGGGGGGGGGGGGGGGGGAGGCGTTGAGCACGTTGGAACAATGTCTGTTGTGTGCTACAGCAGTGATTGTAGTGATTTCACCTTCACGTAAACGCGCCGAGAAATGATGGTCCCAATCTTGCTTGCGTACTTTCTAGGACCATGCGTATAGTAAAAAACACAGAGACGGCGCATTTATGGACAAGTTAAAGGAGCAGTGAAGAACCTTCCTAATCAGTCAAAAGCTGCAAAGTAAAATTTTCAAATATAGGTGCATTTGCTTGGTGGAAACAGATTTTTATGAGCAGATAAAATGAAATGGGGGCTTGTATTTCGTGACTTTCGAGCCGAAACTATTGTTTTGATGGCGTCAGTATGGCAACATGAAATTCCCAATGTTCTCGTTTGAGTGCGTCCCCTCCTCCCCCCCCCTCAATTCCTCCTTTTGTATTGTTGATGTTTTTTGTGTTTTTGTTTTTTTTTTTCGCGTGACAAGTTTCCAAAAGTGGCCAGGTTCGAGCCGTTGCTTACTTTAGAAGACGATGAAACCTTTCGTTATTGATCTCCGAGTGGTCAATGTCAGGAAGCGTGACATCGCTAGATGTCACTGCGGGAATTTCGTAATAACGACTCCACCAGTCTTTTGTCATTGCGTGCTTCGCGGCTCACCCAGCTTGCTTTCATCGCAAGACTGATAAAACTGTTACTCCCGAACCGATTTAGCTTATCTGAACTTGTATCTTCAGTGTTCATTGAAGACCGATGGGTCGACTTCACCTTCTAATAAACTTGTCGGATTTTCTTTGCGGTTTGTATTCAAGTTCCGCCTACCGGTTGGCGCACCGTGCGATAAATCATTTACCAACATTCATTCTCAAGCGACTTTTATCTCGAATACAATGTCAAACTCAGACGCCTGGGGAATTGACTCATGAACGCCGAAACATTCAAAGCATTCGAAATAAGGAGCTGTTATTTCGTAGGCTGTTATATCAAAAACAAAGCACGTTTTGTTGTCAATACAGAGGGCTCTGCGTCACACGGCGATAAGCGTGATACCATCCACCTCTTTCTGCATTCGTACCGGGTATCAGAAACCGGCATGCAGGTTCTTCCTTCCAAAGGCATCCCTCTCCTCGTGCACCAAGCATACAGCGCACCTTATCGCAACGTGCCGCGGGCCTTTCGATACGTGCTCGAAGTATGCAAGGGCGGTATCCGTATACTTTACCTACATCCCCGTACAGAGTGCGCCTACGCGAGTGGATTTGCGCGCGCTCAAATTCAGTCGGGAAAACGATAAAGCAGCCGTCGGTGCGCGTGCAATACGGCGCGAAACGATTCCGGAAGCATTGCGGCTCTCGAAGATTTCCGGGCTCAGACGGGAGGTTGGGCGTACGGGCACATACATAAACATTCATGTTCAGAGCGTTCTGCCGCTACCGTGAGCGCAAGGATGTCGCCATGCTCTCCTCCGGCACCATCCTTCCTTCCTTCCGTCATTTTTATTTATTTTTTTTTCTTTCTTTCCTTTGTGACCCTTAAGGTGAACTCTCGCGGATGTTCCTCATTCCTTCTTTTATTTCCTCGAGAAAACACAACAAAAAAAAATATTCGCGCACCTTCTTCTTGCTACAGAGCTAGTCTTAGTAAGCCGGGATTACGTAACGTGCATTATTTCTTTTTTTTTTTTTTAGCTCTTGCTCAGCGTCCTAAAATGAAAATCGGAACAGGACCGTATCAAGTGCAACGCAGCTCGAAATAAATTCGCATCTCAAAACCGGTCTTAATACTTTTAGCGCCCTTCCTTCCGGGTAGCCTCCACAGAAGGCTTTGCGTGTATAATGCGTGGCAAGCTGCGTGATTGGCCGGGACGGATAGGAGAGGAAAGTAGGAGGGATCGCGTTTTTAACGTAATTTTCTTGCATGAAAAACCGTGGCAGTGACTTTTTTTAAGGTGTGCGCTTGGCATTCAGGCCCTGTTGGACGCCCTAAGCAACCGCTGTCAGAGTACACTGCGCCACCTAACGCCTAAGCTAAGCTAACCTAACCTAACACCTAGGAACGTAATCCGTGGAAGAGGAGGTGTCGCGGACCCCAAGCACAAAATGGCAGCTCGTTGCTACGGTGTGACATCAGTGTGTCGCCGGAGGCGTTTCAGGCAATCGCGTTCAACCGTGGTTGCTAGGCGCTGTGCCTTCTATATCTTTAATATACGCGGGTAAGTACTCAGAGGAACCCCGAACACGACACGGCGCCGCCCTTATATTGAGTGACCGATTGCGGAGCGTTCTCTAGACGTTATCTACTCAACTGTTTATAAAACTCTTCCTGAAACGTTGCCTCTTGCAAAAACTACGCCGCACAATCGAGCTTAGAAACGTAAAAGCTAATTTTCCTAGAAGAAATAAATATTATAGAACAAAACGTCATGTAGTTCTGAACTTTATCCGCTGCTGTGCCCAAAGCTGCCCGCGGCAAGCCAAATGGAGAACGTTCAGAAACGCAAGGCCTGCGAAACAACCCTCAGAAATTTGAAATTTATTCATGCATGCTCTTCTCTTTCAGCACAGCACGATATGCTCAAAACATGGATATGTTTACTACAGTGAGAGAGAGGGAGGGGGGGGGGGGATAAATTGTGTGGATGGTGCTAATATTCTGGACTCTGTCAAATTCCAGCATATTATCGAATTCGCCATCTTCTCAGGGCTGCTAAAGTCTCTCTATTTGGCTCAAAACGCCAACTTGGCGGAATTCAGCAGTGTCCGGAATAGATCTCCTGGTTCGCGAATGGGACCAATACCACCCCCTTAACGAGGCATTTGCTCTACTATAACATTGCTGACCAGAGGCCAACAGATGGCTGAGCTAAGTTTTCGACTACTCGAAGCGCTGTAACATTGATTAGTCTATTGATCTCGGCGATTAAATTATTTCAGCAATTCCTCTAGGAGATATATCGGCTGTCTTCGTTGCTCTTATCATTTTGGGCTAACTGTTCACATTTTACTGCGACAGCCGTTAAAAGTCCACAACCAAGAATGCTGTGCCCGTACTTTCCGTTGCGCAGTCGTTGTCAGTTGATCGCCGTCAGGTAATCGTCTCAGCTTCACCGTTGCGATGTGTCGCAGTGAAACAAAACATAGCTTCAAACTATGTCCCTGCGGCAATGCGCTGTAGGGAGACAGGGTGGCATTCTCGACAATTTTGGAATATTTTGCGAGATTTCGAGAAACCATTGCAGGAGCGTCTACGAGCGACAGCATTCCTGGCACTGTACCAACCCCGACAGTGTTTCTGGCACAGTGTCAGAAGCACTGTCGATCCATAGACTACGTTGGACAGCGGCGCGTCCTGTCCGTAGTAACGCGAGATCTCGCGAGAGTATCCCCGAAAGTTATCATTCGAGAATGCCCCCTCTGGGGGCTCTAACTACTGCGCTACCGCGCAGTTTCGACTATCGACAGCTTGTGCGGGCTATTGTGCGACACGCAATCTTCGAGAAGGGTCGCGCGTCGCCAGTACAGCGTTTCATCCAGCATGGCAAAGATGGGTAAGACATGCATTTGTCTAAACGTTGCCATTTCTGCACGGAACACTCTCTGTTTTCTTATTTTAACATAAATCCGTTCCATGTCAACGATTAAGCTCATGTCGCCCATAGTTTCTACCATCTCAGTGTTCGCAGGACATTACAACTAAGGAGAACTGATGAAAGTACAAAAATGTTCGCCCATTGTAGGTGTTACTGATGAAATGCGGTCTAGATCTAGCGTCACCCATTGCCTGGAATTACGAGACTTATGCTGAAGATGTTACGCGACAGAATGAATTAGTTGTTAACTTGAGACACCAAACTTACCAATATAAGCGCTCTGCGGTAGAATAGCAGTACAACTAAACCACAAGGAACAATCCAAAAAAGCCGCACTCGGCTTTCTGAACGATGCCCTTACGATTGTATCCGTGTACTACCCATAATCCGTGGCTGAACGACTATGGCCCACCAGATTTTCATCTAGTAAGGTTGTTATTGTCTCGTCGTCACGTCGTTTTGTTGTAGCCATCGCTTTCTCCGGTCATCACTTCGGTGATAGTAGCAACGGCGATCTCGTATCACATGAAACATGACAATCTGGAACAGCACGCACAAGCTAGAACTCTGGCAAGTGTGCCGCATTCTGTTTCAGTGTTCATTAACGTCCATCATATTCCACTATATAAAAGTACCCAATGACACATCCTCGTCGCCAGCAAGTTAATCGCAGAGAGCGTACCACGCGCCTGCCATATGCTCTGGTAAGCAGAACCAGAGGATATTTTCGAGTTTCTCATTTGGCTCTCTTACGCCAACAGCTGTCCGTTCACGCGCAACAGCTTAACAGGCTGAACAGTCGACAGTGCCACAACGTTTCCCCTGAAAGCGTCTGCGTGACTTTCTTCGCAGGCAGAAGGAAAGCGTCTAGCACGACCATATGGCCGGCCTACAGTGATGTGCCAGTCCGATCCACCTCTTTTGACCCGAGGGATGCTTACTTGCTAGGCTCATATCAGCGTCGTATATGGGATTGCAAGTTAAATGTCGAACCCTAAACTATATTGATTCTGAAGTTTTACATGCTAAAACAAAGATTTGATTATGAGGCACGCCGTTGTGGGGGACTGCGGATTAATTTTGACCACCAGGGGATCTTTAACGTGCCCACAATGTACGGGACACGGACGTTTTTACACTTCGCCCCCCATTAAAATTCAGCCGCCTCGTCCGGGATTTGATCCCGCGACCTCGTGCTTAGCAGCGCAATACCATAGCCGCTAAGCCACCGCGTTGGGTAAACCCTAAACTACCCTACCTCAGTGATGGATTGTGTTCACTTGGGCTGGTTAGTACGTGGCGCATTGTAAAAACAAACAAAAATAACAGGGCGAAGACGAAACACAGAACGCAAGATGCAGGCACAACCAAGCGCTGAAGCAGCTGACGCATAATGTCTGTTTCTTGCCCCCTGTTTCCCGTCCCTGTGATGTCTTCTTTCTTTCTTTTTTACCTCAGTGTCGCGGGCTTGTGTCTGGCTGCGGCGTGTACTTGCATATATGACCTGCATACACGTCGTGATCGAAGGTGACGCAGGGGGGTCTTCGATTCAATGCACTGCAGAGAAGCGGCGGCTAGCGCAATACATTACTGTACATGCTCAGAAACGACCCGTCACGACGGTATTGCACAGCATCGCCCCAGCTGCCATGCGTACTCTCAGATAACGCCAGTGAGTATACCGCTTGTCTTATGCACACACACACACCGACCGGTCTCCCCCTTCACGTGCGCGCAGTACGAGACCGGCCGCTAACCGCTGCGTTACCCAATACCTGCCGCCGGCGTGCGGCGCCGCTTCCCTTTCGAATCGTGCTGCGCGCCGTCACGCTATAGGGCTCGGTAAAGAGGTCGCGATGGGGGCGAGTAAATGTCGCCGTTCCGCGCATAAGCTTTGAGCCTTCGCGAGGCAAATAAAGCGTACATTTGGCGCGAAAGACCGCCACGATGACTGGATGGGCCTCTGGAGGCACCTTCCTTACTTTATATACGTACATATATAAATGGAAGCTCGAGCCGCGACCGCGTCGATCGCATTTGTGGCGTATTTCACGCGTCGCGGCGTCGGTGTCTCTAATTCGCAGTTCGCAATGAGGCCGCTGCAAATGCCCGGCTGAAATGTAGCCTGCTCAGTTTCTCATTAAGGAATAGCTTTCCTTCGGGACCAGCTCCGAATCCGCCTATTCAAATGCATGTAAAACGCAGGAACGCTCTCACTAGACAATCGGTTTTAAAAAAATTCATTTGAATTTGTTGCGGTTAAGAGATAAATCTGACTCATACCGGCTGTATAGGAAGCAAGCTTTTGGCGTCCAATTGTTTACGATAATTACAAAAACAACTTAAAATATCGGTATGTTTAAACAATTGAAGCAGAAAGTTTACAAATCCGTAACACTGCGCCAAAACTAGATATCGCAGTTCACTGCGTTACCTGTGAGCTGCCGCGGATGCGTCGAGGCGAGCAACATGTGGATGGTGCTGCAAGTAACGGAGCGGGGCGTGCCACTCCCACTAAGACAGACCTCAAACGGCAGCTGGAAAATGGGTTTGTGTTTGAGCTTCCGCGCAACAGGATTATGTTTTCTCGTATATTCAAAATTACATTCCGACGCTATCATTTGCGTAAGTTGTGTGTAATCTGTACGTAATGAATTTTGTGACGCATTTTATTCTGAGAAATTCTATTATTTCAGTAACGCCTATGCGCCACGCGGAGTGCCTGCGTGGTTCGGGATGATCTTTCTCTAACGGACAAGCGCCGTCGACACCGACATCGGCTTTTCGGCGACACGGGGCCTTAACGCTGTCGCAGTCAAAATTGGTGGTAGTTGACGGGGATGCCAAAGAGTTGTCACAATTTCCATTTATTTAGACTAGGAGCTCCTAGAGTAAACATTGCCTCTTAACTCTCAAACTGCTCGGTAAGTTTCTAGGCTGCTAACGAAAAATGTTAGGGCCGAGTAATATACGCTGCCGCGATACGTTACCGCGAGATGGCCGGTGCGCATGCGCATCTCATACACCAGGATACGATGGCGTGGAACATAGTTCTACAGCCTACGGTTACCGTGCAGCGGAGACGACTGAAACCTATGGCCACGCCAACGCCAGGCGAAGCTATGGTAGCAGGCCAGCAAATGGTGGCGCCCCGTGCAGGAGAAAAAAAAGCCAGCGTTAGCATAACAGCATTTTGGTGCCACGCGCGCCCATCAGTTTGCCGCAGGCTTTGATAGACCACTCGAAGATGTCGGAACGTGATCCGACATGCCCGATAACGGGAGAGCCGAAGCATACACAGACGACATGCCACGAGAAGTGACATGCCGACATGAGACAAGTGACATGAGAAGAAATGCCGCGGTGCGGCCTCGTGCACTGGGTTATGGCTTGTAAGCTCTGCGCGAATGAAATGAAATCAAATGAAATCATCATTTTTCCTTCTGAAAAAAAAGAAATGATGCGGCAGCCACTCAGCGCTGTTTTGTCAACAGTCAACTTGACGAGGCGACTGTCCCTGTACTGGCAACGACAGAATAAATATGCACATACGTGGTCATCGCCCGCTTCAGAAAGAAAGCCAAGTCCATAAAGAACATTTTCTTTGGACAATGAAATACGGATAATAAGATAAAACAGTGTAAAAGAAAAAGAAGGAAATACAGCACCCCAAACACCTCCACAAACTAATAACAGTCACAGCGTTTGCCGACAAACAGCATTAAATATACAACTGCGATGACCTCTTTCCAGTAATGCAAGTAAAACCCAATTACGCGAATTTATGCTTTCGTTCCACAGCATCAAAAGATCGAAAGGACAATACGAAGCCCCCCGTCCCCCCCCCTCGTCCCCCCCCCCAAAAAAAAAAAGGTTACTGAATGTCACTCCGTTCACACATTTCCATAGAATTAGATGTGAAGAAACATCGTAAATAATAACTGGACCTGATATTCTACAATAGACACTTATACTTTCAATACTTTCCAAAAATATCAATACTTTCCAAAAACACTTAGAATTCCGAGCGTTCGTGTATTTGGTGCACGTATGTTGGCCTATTGGTCTCTTTTATAAGGGTAGATTGTTGGCCTACCTAGTGTCATTCAACAGTCATTGCATTGTCTGCACATTAACGTATCCTGTCCATATACAAATAGGCGTCATAACACTATCAGCTGAGCGAGTTGATAGGCATTCATTAGGCAACAACACCGTGGCGTCTAAGGGGGGTGCCGGTGGTGGTGGTGCATAAGGCGGTATTATTGCATTGAGTTCAGTTGTTTGTTTTGACGCTGGTCGGGCCTAGAGAGACGGGACCTAGCCAGGAAAATGTTAAGATTTCCACCTAGGGCAGATGGCTCCACAACAATGTCTCTCGTGATGCGTTGGCGATGTGGAACGCTCTAAACGTCCGATTCATCACAGCGTCATTAATTTGATGCTGTGAATATAATAGCGCGATCCGCGTTGACAGTATGCTAAGATGTTGATCTCTCGGCATGTGTTTACCGCATTCCCGCGTACTGACGGCATATATGCGCTAGTGAGCTTAAGAGGACGCGTTAGCTCGGGGGCTTCTATCTAAATGCATGGGATGGAAGAAATCATTTCTCTCAGCAAACACCGGACCGAATTTGTTGAAGTGTCTTGAATTTAAAAGAACAAGTTAAAATCAACTGACTGTTGAAGGGGAGTTTTCATTTAGATTGTCAATTTTTTTTTTTCATTCTTGAAAATCGATATATTTCAAAAACGAAACTATGAAGTTTATAACTGTGAAACTCGGTAATGAAAGACGATATCACTATTCTATCAACTGCATCTAACAGTACATCTAAAGCAGACAGAGTTGATGTATTATCACACTTCTATCCGATATGCCAATAATATGTGTCTAGAAATTTCAAAAAACCTTCGTTAAATTGCAACCAATTCATGTAAGCTGTGAATTAATATATAAAACTCGACCGATTTAGGTGCTTAACGGGTTGCAGTTTACAAAACTGCGATATCTATATTTAGTGCAGTGTGGAAGACGTATAAACTTTGTACTTCTATTTTATAAAAAATTCCCTATTCTTGGCAATGTTGCGTAAAACATTCCATACCTTAAATTAAAACTATGCGTTCTACAGTCACCAAAATTTACCTTTCCTTCTCCAATGCAACCAATTTCATTCAACTCGGTCCAGGGGTTGTTTCATAAAAGCCATCTCAGTATTCCCTCTAAATGTTGGCAATAAGATATAAGACTAAGACTAGCTATATTTTTTTATTTCTAAATACACGCATGTGTTTGCAAATGTGCGTAAGTACGCGAAGCTCTGCGTCCACGGTATTACGCGGCAAGCTTTCTTGTGCAGGAAGCGGAGGCCGTCCCGGTAGCTTCCGGCTTCCGCGCGCGCGCACACAACCGGTGCGCTCCGCCTGGTTGCGCCGGGTGGTTCCCCTTGGAGAAGCTCGGTATAAGACGGGGAGGAAAGGGAAAAAAAAACGCCAGCTTTGGTGGGGCCCCGTCAGCAGCGCACAGCCCCGCCTTCGCAAGCAGGAGACTGCGCGAGCGAGCGAATAACGCGCAAAGTTTTTCCTCAAAGAACAGAAAATTATTACCCGCATCGCAACAAGCACCGCTCGAGGAACGACGTGCCATCCGCGTGGGAGCAACAAGCTTCCTGACATTGCGAAACTCGGTGTGAATTCTGAAAGCGGGTTCATCGACATTCAATACGGTAGAAACCAAGAGTCCTTACGTACCGGTGTTGACCTCAAATAAAAAGTCATCCTACGTCTGTGCAGCCAGTCTCGGTATCACTGATACGAAAGTAATTCAGCAGTGTTCGCCATGACGCAAACATCGTAGCTTTTTCTGAAAGACCAGGGCCCATATCTTCCTGAGACCCGGACACAACTATCGGAACATAATCGCTCTTGAAGGTAGTTGCTTATGTCTACTGGTATGTTAAGAACTTGAAAAACAATTTTTTCTAATTTATTTGCCACGGTTAGGTGCCAAGATCTGCGTCTCCGCGTACGTGAAAAAAATAACTATCGTCATCATCTCTTCATCTTTTCTATGGTAAAAACTGAAGTTCATTGCTTAAACGCTGAGATGAAGATGTAACTGCGTGTAGTACATTGCCATGTTGCTGCCACGTCCTGGTATTTTCACGCAGTCTTAGCGATTTCGAAACACACCTCAAGCTTGCTTTCGGCCATCTGGGATAACGCAGAAGTCTACATCAATTGAGCGCCAAATTTCGCGAAAGCGGATCAGTATACCACTTCTTTACAGTTACACATTCACCGCATACTTCATACCCAAAATGAATATCTTGCGTAATCACTTACGAGCGAATTTCGAAAAAAAAAATGTTGAAGGCAACGTGCAATGTATTGTACAAGGGGTCTTAGGAGGACATTCACAAAATATTCCTAACCCATATTTCCACGTTAACGCGATTAGCATTGAAGCAGTGCAGTGACACACTATAGTACCACCACCGAAACGTGCCATGTGTGAAGCGTGCCTGCAGCCTGGCGCTTCTCTGGCGCTTCTTCCCTGGACAAGCTACGCCATCTGACGGCACAGCCACGACGTCCTCGTGCCCAAGATGGCGTCAAAGAGGTTCATTGAAGACTGGCGTATACCGTGTTGCACATACCGAGTGATCCAAGTTGACGTCAAGAGGCTCATTCGAGTTCGCCACACACCTAGTTGCATGTTGTTACCAGTTGACAGGTTAGCATCAAAGGGGTTCGCTGGACAGTGCCACATATTCAGTGACCCAAGTAGCTCCGACAGTCGGTTTCCAACCCTGTCCCCTCAGCAAAGCAGCCCGATGCGTTACTTATTACATCGAAGCTGTTAGCCTCTAGTTAGCCGAGATTTTGCGTGGCCGCGTGCTCGCACAAAAAATGTGGGCCGATCGTGGAGACCGCCAAAGAAGCGGCAAGTGCACAGTGCGCTGCTTCTCCAAAAGGCATCACATGACGTCAGCAGGTGACATCATCACTTGACGATGTCGTTTTCGCGTGACGTCACGTTTGCCGAGATGACGTCATCAGGTGATATCGTCACTTGACGATGCCGTTATCACGTAACATAACGTTTGACATGACGACCTTTGGTGGGATGACGTAATCGTAATCGTGATGACGTAATCACGTTTCGTCATCGTGTCAAACGTGACGTCACCACTTGATCACATGCGTTTTGGTACCATCGGCGGTTAACGCCGGATTTCTCCCTTCATGGGTCATATAATGATTTCGCATTTATGAAGACTACCCCCCTCAGCAGTTGTAGTGGTGCTTTTCCACAGCTCCGCGGGGCATGCACTTTCGCAGGACCGGAATGGCAAGTCGATTTTTTTTAGACGATCGACTACCCTGTGACCCAAGTTCACGGGAAAACGGTTAGACACAAACTGGCAGACATACAGACAGATCCCGGACAGTACGTCAGTGGCCTAACAATGCTAATTGCAATGAAAGTACTTACGTTATAACTATTCATAAGAGCAAATGCTACCCAATAGTGCGGATACTTCTAGCGATGGCTGTCAGCCAGTGCGAAAAAGCAATTACGAACGAAAATTTTGTCAATTTGGTCTCATGTCCGTCTTTAGTGTGGCCAAATGAAAACACGCTTAGCTATAAAATTACGCCACTCTTCTCGCACAAGAGATGAACGAGGTGTAAAGGCGGGAGCCATGATGGTGCGAAATGGAACCACACTGCGTCGACGAATGTGGTATCACGAGCACAACCCCGGCGGCGGCGTGAGGACGACAACGACAAAGACGGTGGCATGATAACGACAATGGCGAAAGCTTTTGTGTTATATGAATGCTATTAACATTCTTTGGGAACTTCACCCAGCTTGCGCTGTGTCTCTATGTCCTCGCCTAACCTCTTTCCCGCCAACTTGGCTCACTGGGTAGTCCATGGTCAAATGGGTATAGAGCATCGGGCTGCTTTTCTGAAGGAATCTAGTTTAAAACTAACCATCGGCCCAATTCGGATCACTATGTAACTCTGGGCACGCAGTGCTCTTCAACGAAGCTCCTCGACAAAAACTTAGGTCACTTCTCTTCTATGCCTCTTCTATGTCTATTCTCTTCTATGCTTATATGCCTATTTGGGTCACTGAGTATGGGCCGCCTTTCATGATAATCCGCAGGTAAACATAATAATCCTCAGATAAATCCACCAGCAAAAAATTAGATTGCTAGTAGTAATAGAGTCGCCAATCACCTCTACAAAAATGAATACGCCGCAAGTTTTTTTATCTAATACGTAGGTCAATTCTTTAAGAAAACGGGTAACGCAGTAATGTTGGTAACGTTGATGACGAACAAACGTTGATCGCCCAGCACCACTCAACATTGCCTTAAGTAGCCGCCGTGGTAGCTCAACGGCAAAGCATGGTAATGCCGAACATGTATAGGTTCGGCTCCCAACTCCAACAAGTTGTCTTTTGGTCCACATTCATTTCCATTTTCCTCAATATTTGTATATTCCAATTAAAATAACAGTTAATTTACGCTACGCGTTCCCATGCAGGCTATTGCCTGTTTGCTTCATGTTGCTACAACTAACAAGAAATTGAGCCCCTTCGGCGCCGCTTCTTTTTCTCGCTGTAGGGGAAGCTAGGCATAACAAAGCCATTCAGCATGACACAGTGGCTCTGACTAGAGCTCGGTCGGGGTTCCTACTTCGGCACTTGGGTGCATCATGGCTTTTTGCCCAGTATAGAAAAGGAGCTCCTACATGCATCCGATTAACACGAGATGCAAATCTTTCGCTTACAGGTTCGCCTGTTAATGCGTGCCTATAGGCTCCTCACGCATAGCGTGATATAGTTATGTACCAGCGAACTCGGCATTATGCCGTGCCTAATAGAAAACTATAATTATATTAAATTTGTGGTAGACGAACTAAACATGAATTCTTCACCGTCCGTTATCGCACACAGGGGCAGGAAACCAATAGGAGCGCGATGAAATATTCAATGTAAACCTGACTAAAACATCATAAATTATTAATAATATTATTACCACTTAGTTTGAAAACATATATACACTTGAAAGAGAGAAAAATAAAGCAAGCAGCAAGCTGGGAACTGGTACCGGAAGGGGCATAATGCTAACCTACTCTTTAGGATGAAGGGGGCCGAAACGTAGTAACGGAAGATATGAAGAAGAGAAGGAAAGATTGAAGAAAGAATAAGATGACAGATCTGAAAGACTCAACCAAAACAATGATAAAGAATACAGTACGGCTGTAGGCACGTAACACGGGTGTATACGAGCCGGCCAGCCCCCTTCTGTGTGCAACACCTAAGTCACCCTGGTAGTAAATGAATGCAATCAACTATACCTATCATCCGTAAAAGATGGTGCAACTTGTTACGGTGAAATAGGAAAGCGAGAAGCGGAGGTTTTTAATTTTATAGCGGACGGAATGTAAAGCATCTAACGCGACCATTGCAGTTCCCACCTGTTTTGCTCTGTCTGTGTCTTTCAATGGTATCCCCCTTTTGCGCCGACTATTTTAAGTGATAATACTAAGCGACTTTCCCAACTATAAATTGTATTGCTACCTCTTGCAGCCTTGACAAACGCGCTTACATATTTAAGTTGCAGTCCGAGCGGCTTTTCGTGGCCGTCTGTGCACAATTGCACGTCTGACGTTGTTAGCCGTCTATCTATCACATTCCGCGTTAGCCATGCTTTTGAGTGTCTTTATTGTTGCATATACAGTATATATACGTGACTTCACATACGTGGCTTCACAACAAGAAATAGTAATTCAGTGACACTTTACCCACATAAATTCAGCAAGCAGCCCTGTTACACGTAAGAAATGCATAGACGAAATGAAACAAAGCATATGTTAACATAAACACAAGAAAATTTAGCAGCCACATCTACATGCTTTGTTCGCATTATAGAATACATCACATCACAAGAATCAACAGCGATAGACATTAGGCGATAACACCAAGAGTGGTAGACTTCACAAGCGATAATTTACAGCAAATTGAAATGTATGTAAACCCTTTCACAAAAACATGTCCGATGTTCTGTTTGAAGTTTCTTAGTGAAAGGTAGAAGTTTCATTTTTTACCTGCATGGTTTCGAATCGCAGGCACGCCTCATGTGGTTAATGTTCTCCCATATCCTGTACTCGAAGCAGGATATCCCCGCTGTACTGTTATACAAGTACGAACCTTCCTTCATATTATCTGAACTAGCGCGAAGTAAGTTCTGAAGATACCGTCCACTTCCTTGCCTTTTTATAAGATTGCATAATCCTTGCTCTAGAAAGTAATGTACACTACGAAACTGTTGTCGCAGTGAGCGAGCTAACTATTAGAAGTTAACATTACAATACAAGCATCAATGGATTGCTTGTATTCCGCGAAGGACTTCACTGTGATAATTCGCATGCCATGAGGCACAAAGCACGTACTCTGGCGTAAAGAATGGCTAGTGCATGTGTATACGAAAGAAAGTGGGCCGTCGAGCCTCTCTTGCCGTAGACGGACGACTCCCCGAAACTCACGAAGAGCGGCCGACTGAACGCCCTTCAAGCCATATACCGCCCGTCAGCACTTCCTGCAGGAGCCAGCTCCATTGTCGACCCGGAGTCACGTGACCTCCCGGCCGTATCGTTACTTCGGTCGGCGACCGACAAAGTGACCGACAAAGAGGGCCACCCGAGAAGGTGAAAGCGCTTGAGCGCTGATTGTGTCCGTGTATACAGTATGGGTCTGTTCTTTCTTGCAAAGTAAACAGAGAAACGAACGGACAAAGAAGAAAGGAAAGCAAAATCTAGAATCGGGAATAGGCGGGCAACGCCTTCCTGAAGAGATAAGCCACCATCTCCTTCAAGCAGCAGCAGCAGCAGCAGCGCTCCCTGAGAGGGGGCGCCCCGCGCGTTTGCTGGGCCCAGCGAACCGGAGCGGACACGCCGTGGGTAGGAACAAACTGCGGCTATGCGGATCGCGGCCGGTTCTGCTCTACGGGGCCGCCGTGTTTTCTTACTCATTATTTTTTATTCTCTTCCCGCACCGCTGCTGCTTGCTTTCAACCAGCCGCAAAGATACCTGCATCTAGTTGACATGGTAGATGAACTTATACACCGGAATCGGCGATGCTACTTTATAAGCACTGAGCTCCGAACTCGGACCACCCCAGTCACGAATACAAGCAACGAGAATTGGGCACATTGTGGCAAGCGTGCCTAATTCATGGACTAAGGTTGGCCCGTTCTCTTACCCCCCTTGGTTAGTTGGCTGTGCGGGAACCAGTCGTCTTCGCTCAGGCTCGGCGAAATAAGTCCCTAAATGAACTGCCACTGACGAGGTCAGATAAATTTCTCGATCACAAAGGACGACAGCAACTTCCGGATGCCCTGTAGATCAAGCTAGTGGCATCGTTTCCAAAAGAAAACAAGTGGACGCTGTTTCCGGTTTCCAGAAGATCGTGGGATGTCATTTCGCTTTCATTATTTCTGTCATCATCCACTTCCCGGCATTTTAAGAGATCACTTCAACCTTTAAACTTTTTGAGAAGACGCCAGAGATTGAATTTTCGCCCACAGAGTACGGGTTGCGATGTCGATAGAAACGAAGATGCTTATGTGGTCATCACATGAGCATTTCGTTTTTCACGAGAATTTCACGTGTGCAGAGGGATTTTTGACAACTCTTTTTTATAGGTATCAAAATTATTAACGCGACAGCGTTAAGGGCCCCGTATCGCAGAAAATTCGGTGTCGGCGTTGGCGTCGGGGGCGTGACCCGGCCAAGAAAATCATCCCGAACCACCCCGATCACACAGTCCCTCCGCGTGGCGCAAGGCGTTAGTGAACAAAATAGAATTTCTCAAAGTAATATTTGTCAGAAAATCGCAAAGTACGACTTAACCACAACCTGCAGACATGATAGCGTCGGACTGTATTTTGAATATATGAGAAAACATAATTATGTGTCGAGAAAACTCAAACACAAACCCCTTTTCCGGCATTTCTACCATACAATAGCAGCGCACACGGGTATGTTACTTGCTAAAACACCATCCAGATGGCGCTCGCGTCCTCGGCAGGTCAAACTGGTACTTAGCCTGCCTAATGCGTTTTGGACACGCGCGCACCTCGGGACAACAGCAAACAATTTATGAAATAATAAAAAAGGTCTTAGGGCCTTCACATTTTGATGTGAAGGCCCCTTCCCTTTTGATGGAAATGCATTTTAATGCATTTGGGTTTAAACGTCAAGCTGACTTTAAGGGGATCGGTGTAAGCTTGATCTTTGTAAGTTGACTTTCCCACGTGGTGTCTTGCAGTGAAGCCTACTCATAAAGAAAAATGCGATGCGAACGGGGCCCGATAACGCAGTCGCGTTCCACTCTTAAGGCGAAGCTTAAGCGTCCTCCAATTTTTTGTAGGCCACTACCACTGCTTATCTCATAACATTGATTCCTTAGGGACTAAAAAGCATAGAAAAAAACTTGGTGGTTCACTACTTTCGGTGTGCCGAAAACAATTCACATGTAGCCCCTATAACAGACAGATGGAAAGATGGAATCAGGCTATCTACAGTGACGAAAACCCCCTACGCAGTTTTCTCTTTTTAATCTTTTAGGTTCTGTACCATTGTTTTCGTACAACATCAAGCCCGCGAATAGTCACAGATAGATGAAAGTCATCAAATCTATTTTAAGTGAAAAGGAGTAATCAACCTCCAGAACATCTTACCTCCAAACGCGGTTGACACTTCAGTGACTGGCGCTGCTAATTTCATGCTAATAATTATATAAATCAAGCTCACTACTGCTTCATTATAATAAAACCCATGAAACCCCTTCACATGGTAGCTAGAGTGTGTGTATGTGTGTGTGTGTGTGTGTGTGTGTGTGTGTGTGTGTGTGTGTGTGTGTGTGTGTGTGTGTGTGTGTGTGTGTGTGTGTGTGTGTGTGTGTGTGTGTGTGTGTGTGTGTGTGTGTGTGTGTGTGTGTGTGTGTGTGTGTGTGTGTGTGTGTGTGCGTGTGTGTGTGTGCGTGCGTGCGTGCGTGCGTGCGTGCGTGCTGTGTGTGTGTGTGTGTGTGTGTGTGCGTGCGTGCGTGTGTGTGCGTGTGTGTGTGTGTGTGTGTGTGTGTGTGTGTGTGTGTGTGTGTGTGTGTGTGTGTGTGTGTGTGTGTGTGTGTGTGTGTGTGTGTGTGTGTGTGTGTGTGTGTGTGTGTGTGTGTGTGTGTGTGTGTGTGGCGGAGGAGTTACGTTCCTACATAACAATCTTTACGCCACGAACACGTCTGGTCTCCAAAAGTTCATTCTCGATGTCTCTGACATCGGGTATTCACCTTGCCAGTCTGCACGTACAGACAACACACGCGCATTTCGCGAACTATATGGTGGCGGCGGGTTGTAGCAACAGGTGGTTTTAGCCTGGCTACAAAGGCCGGCAATTGCTCCGCCCGAGCGTCTCTTACAATTTCGCTGGGCGAAAGCCTGTATAAGCGATTGCACGAGCCTCCGTCGGTGGCTTATTTCTGTTCATCCGTTCGTAACCGACATGACAGTGCCGAAACTTCAATAATGACCTCGGCGGCCAATCATTCGTTAATGTAAATACTTTGACGGCACATTTGACGAGGGAAAAGCAGAAACTGCAGCAAATCATACTATCAGAGCATAGCTCTATTAAGCTACTCACGCACGTGACTAGGTTCCAGAGGTAACGTACTGTTGAAGACATTCAGTTGTTCTTGTTGCGTGTGCTTATTTTTTTCTTTCACGCAAACAAGACTAGAGCAAGACGCAAATGCCAAGAAGACCACGAAGGGGCCCCCTTTTACAGCAGTAACTGTTGTATCCTATATACTTCGCAGTCAGTACGTGTCATGTTTGGGGCACAACAGCAACGTCTGTTACGGCTTCTTTCAGCGTCTACGTGTTCGCTCGTCCATCCGTGTTGTCTGTGCCCTAAAAACCAGCTTACACACTTTAGTAGTTATACCTTACGCAACCTGCGTGGTTAGCGTCACAGCTTCCGGCGTACGCGCCGCTATCTCCACGAATTGACGCTCCAGTAAAAAGTGATTATAGCGCTCTCATTTGTATGGCTACGTTATTTCCACCGACGCGTGAACGCAGCCACACCGGGCTGCAGTGACCGTAATGCGCGTCGGGTGCGCGCCTTCCGAAGCCTATCGCTGTACGTCCTCCTCATCCTGCATGGCGCCGAGAGGTCATCGAGCTTTTCATATAATCACGGCCAATGCCCCCTATCCTTTGCTCAATCAGACTCTGCAAGTCAAAACAGGCACGCACGAGGAGAGCGGGGGGGGCACGCTGTATACCCAAGCAGTCTAGCGCAACTTTCCAGTCCGCCGCAAATGCGGAGCACACTCATGTGGCGAGCATGCACTCGGAGCACGACCGCGTGCTGCGAACGTGGTCGTGTCACGTCACGGCGAAGCGGCGCTAACGGAGGAGCCGCCGAACGCTGGAATAATACGCAGTCGGATCAAGTAAAGCCGTAGGGAGTCTCCGCAGAGCGCGCCTATATTTCTCGAAGGTCCATTGTCAGCTGACAGACGCTCGGCGAGCGGTCGACCACGTTCATGGTTCGTCGAGCGAGGAAAGAGGAAGTCCAAAGGACGAAGAAAGGAAGGGAGCAGCACAGAAAATAGTGTGTGTGTCCGCTTTACAGCGACAGCAGTTAGGAGACGCCAAATCGACCGAACTGCTGCTCTTTGTATATGTTTACCTATGACCCACCTGTGAAGTTCTGATAGATGTCTCATCCTTGAAACCCTTTAGTCTTGAATCCCAACTTCCTTTCACTAACATGATTTTGACGTTGACTTGACGTCGCTGACTATGGCCACCACACTTTAAGGCCAAGAATATTTATATTGCTTATGTGCATCAATGCTACCCAGGAGTATGCTGAAAGACTCGGCCTGGACAGATGTCGCCTGCTCATTAACCGTTCCTGATCACCCGTAGCTTTTTCTCTCTCTCTCTTTCTCTCTCTTCTGTTATTCGCGAGTACCATTGATTATACTTCGTGATTAGCAATCAGGGCGTCTACATTTATTTACGTCACGCCTGTATGCACTGTACGTATTGTGATCATTTTGAATACGTGCGCTCGTACTCCTGCCGGTGAAACACTGCCTGTGCTCTCGAGATCTGCACCAATCGCGGAGTTATTCACCCGAGAGAGCTAAACGATGCCGGAAACTGTGACGTCGCGTCCTCCTCTGCCCAAATTATTAGATGATGATATCCTATATGCCTCGACTGTACTGTTGTGAGCGCTGAACTGCAGTTTCGAGGCAATGTGCAAGCGGCTTCGGACGGCCGTGTGCGGTGAGTCGACAACGCCGATCGAAATAAGGGCGCCAGCACACGCGTGCACGCAAAGACGTGAAACGGCATCCCCACCCGCCGCGGAGGCCGGTCATTTCACAGCCGCTGTGTAATACCAGTCCTAGAAACCCACATCGAGCGCCCCTGTATAATAGTGCACGCTTTGACGCGTGTCAGTGGATTGAAAACGAGGGATTCAAGAGCACAGTTCGGTCACGTAAATAATGCGGAAGGGGTGCAGCACAAAAGTGAGGGCACATTGCAATCGCTGTGTGTTGTTTTTAGCATAGCGACTGTACTTAGGTTCTGGTAAAGTGAGCTGTGACTGAACGCTAGAGCGCTACCGAACTACCATACTCTATGCATGACGTATGGAAGGATATGCTTGATCTACGAGTTTTCTTATTTCTCCAATATATATTTTTTTCTCGTGTGTTTTGTTCTTTCTGTTTAGATTTTTCTTAATATTATGTAGCTTTTTTTTTTTTTTTGCTCTTTATGTTAGTGATAGCAGGCCTGATAGCAGGCAAATAGGTGGCTTATTTCGCAGGATGTCATCATTCAAAGACAACAACCCTCACAACGGCGAGAAACACAGAAGTGCTCTCTTTGTTTAGGCAACCGCTTATTCCCTTTTAATGCAAGTTATAGCACTTCAAAAAGAAAAGAGAGAAAGTTTCTTTTTTTATTAAGTAATTTAAATGCTACCTACTCTCCCTACCAGACATCTTGTCTGGTAGGATCAGTTGCTACCCGTAGTTGCTACCCTGGATGCTACCAGACATCTTGTCTAGGCCCTCGAACTATTAGCGAAAAATGACAAAAATTAATTAATATTAAGCAACTGCCGCATAAACCAGCTAGCAGTGCAGCGTCCTTCTCTCGGGCATGATGTGCGTCCTGGCCAGAATTTTCGTGTGATTTATAAATGACGCCGACCCTTGAGGCTGTGAAACGTCGCAGCACCCGGATGCCTCATAGCGTTAAAAAGTACAACTAACCAATACTCGTATAGGCAGCACCATATCTAAGCAGCTCTAACGGGAAGCTATCACTTGGACAATCGGTCTCCACTGGTTTCCGCCCATTTTATTCTTGATTTTTGTTACGGTAGTTGTGGCCGCCTTTATTATTGTCCTCTTTGCTGAGGTTTAATTTCTAAGTCCATATCAGCACCGTTTTAGACTGATACAACATTTATGACAACACAAAACCTAATCTAGAAGCTTTATTAATGAATCATAATTTATGAACTCAATAAATGACCTCATATCTGGGCTATAGGTCGTTCATTTTGGTAAAAATTAAAAAGTTAGATTCTGGGATTTTACGTGTCACGATATGATTGGGAGGATTATGTGCCTCATAATCATATCGTGACAGGTAAAATCCCAGAATCTAACTTTTGTCAGATCTCTGACAACCGAGCGCAGTAGGTCTTGTAACCGTATCTACGTTTCAGAAGAACGTAAACTTTATTTTCAAATCAATCAGATTCGAGTCCGGCGACATTTTAGTGGGTCTGGGCATCCGCCGCGGACGCGGTTCCGAGCCCTTGTCTCGAAGCAGCTTCCACCGTTACGTTTCAATCTTTCTTTCTTTTTTTAACAGCTTGGCTAGCGTTAGCTGGCACACACAGTATACGGTGATTCTAGAAGGGAGCATATACTGTACGTGAAATCTTGCATTGTAAAAGCTCCCTAAGCTCCCTATAAGCTCCGCCGCGCGCGCGCACGCGGAGGGCCTGAGCAAGTCAAAGGCGTTCACACAGGCCAGTCGCCCTCAAGAAAGACAAAAGTGCCTTCACAGCTTTGCGGGCCGACGAGCGATGGGGACAATCTTCAAGTAGCACGTGCACGGACAACGGCCGATCGTCCAGTCGTCGCAATGCTATGTTTGTCTTTCCGACTGAGATCGATGGCAGTGAAACAACAAATGTTCGATGTCCTCTTGGCCTCCGCACACATTGAAGAAATGACCGCGACGTAGAAGGCTTGATAGATAGATAGATAGATAGATAGATAGATAGATAGATAGATAGATAGATAGATAGATAGATAGATAGATAGATAGATAGATAGATAGATAGATAGATAGATAGATAGATAGATAGATAGATAGATAGATAGATAGATAGATAGATAGATAGATAGATAGATAGATAGATAGATAGATAGATAGATAGATAGATAGATAGATAGATAGATAGATAGATAGATAGATAGATAGATAGATAGATAGATAGATAGATTCAAGCAGCCTGAAGTTAGCAAGGAATGCTTAGCATAAAGAACGGCAGCAGACTGGCCACGCTACGGCTACTGGTTTACCGAAAAAGTGCCTGGCTGTATAGTTACAGTTATACATTTCCGTGTTGCGATCATCACCACCGCACTTGTAATGATGCGAGCGACCGCATTTTAGAGCGTCGCGGAAACGTAACCCCCAAATGGAACTTCAGCGGTGCGTCTTTTATCGAACTATGAAAAGCTTACAGTGAAAGCAGGGTCGCTTCCGCGTCGTCTGGAATGCGAGCGCATTTTTTGAAGAATACCGGCGACCTCTCTTTATACCGAAGCAGCGCTCGCCACCCTGGTTTTCGGAAGTGGAATTCGATAAAGTGTAACATTAACGTCATCACACGACTCACCGACGAGCTAAGGTTGAAACAGGTATAAAGTGGCTGCTATATATGCATGTAGCTGCAGTAGTACAACGGATCCGGGCGTATATTTCGGGTCACCGATAGCAAAACAATGCGGCCATTTGTTGCAATTCAGAGGCCGGTGTAATCCAAAAGAATTACCGCCAGTCTTATTTTTGTCATTTCTGTGCAGTTTCTGCAAGAAATAGACTACAAAAATTAAGCTTAGGTTAAATTGAACGTTCTGCTTACCTCAAGTATCTTCGTTTTACTTCTGAGGGAAATCTATCGTTACCGAAGATCGCTTTGGAGAAGGCACTGTAGTGTTTGACGGGAGGTGTGACGTGGGAAGTTTCTGGAGCAATTTCGAAAGTATCTTTTTCTTTCTTGTAATGCTGGCCACCAATAATTAACTTGTGCAAGTAATTGGCCAAGTGATTCAATTTTTTATGAATAAACATATCATTACGGAGTACACAATAATTAGATATTAATCGCTTTGTAATTAAGGTGACTTATCATAAAATACAGAAATAATCAATCTACCACCTTCACTTGCTCTTAATGAAGTCTGCAGCACATTGGCATAAAATTATGTAACTTTCATACATTTATCGACTGTCGATCATTATTCGTGACTGAATGGGATAAGAAGACTGTACGTCAAACAATGAAGTGGCACGAGCAACGTTGCTGACCAGTTCAACAAACTAACTTTCTTTCATCGAAAATGCATTTGGAGAATTGGATGGTAGGGACAATGCAGTGCTGTCGGACACGAAGCATGATTGCATAATGGTGAGTAATACTGGCTCTTATGATCTATAGGCTTCGGGGGGGGGGGGGGGGGGGGGGGGCAGGCTAACATGTTAGTTAGGACATAATCAGTAAGGGCACTTGATCCAGCGGCAGGGCAACGAGTGGGTAGATCGAGTAAATATTAAAGGCTGTAACCGTGACAAACGTTAATGTACTATTCTGCATTGTGCATTTGTCGTCGAGCAGATGACGTTTATATCTCCCATCATTACTTCATTTTTGTTCTCGCGAGTAATTCCAATTCTGTTAAGCAATGGGTTAAGTTCATAACAAAACTGCAGGGTAGATGAGCTAGGTGAACGTAAAGATGTAGCCGAATACTGTATTCCTGTTATCCGCATTAAGTACTCAATTACCAGATTAAATTCCATACTGCTTCACAGTCACTTAAACTAACTTTCAGGTCATGCCGACGTCCGTATTTCATACAATTTAGGATAAAAACAGCTGCTCTACCATGGCGGGAGTTTAATCGGTGGCAGTACTCAGCTAGATACATGGGAAATGAGTATAGTTGTTTGCCATGATCATCATGCCATGTTTCTCATACGCAAACCATAGCGAAAGGGAAGCAAGTTGGGGAGACCAAAGATCCGTACTCATCATAATGTTTTCTGAGACTACGGGCATTAAAATGCATCACAGAGTGTTACAAATTAACTCTCAAACACTGATCTGAGACATTTTGATTAGCCGGAAAAGACGGAAAGATCAGATTCCTGCCGAATGCGAAATTTCGACTGTCAGTGCACTCTAATCCCGGTAACGTTTATAGAAGTGCACTTTTCAAATCTAAAGGTGACATACATACTGTTACATTGGAATAGAATTTACATTCTCGTGGAATAGAGGGAACATTCTCATAACAGGTGCTGCCGTTGAGACGAAGCACCTCTGATGGAAGACGCTGACGATGTACTCTGAAACGGTGCGGGGATAATAAAATAATTTTTACAGTTCATTCAGCCCATTCTCACCCCCAAATCGTCCAGGAAGACATTGCCATTCATCCGTATCAACCTATAAGTTGAATTGCTTTCGAAGGTTTTTTTAGTAGCTGGGGCCCTTGCATAACAACTGGCGCCATGTCCGCTTGGAGCTATTAAGAGCACTTGCACGCAAATGCCTTTAGTGAGTCGAGGCCTAGAAGTGAATTGTTTGTTGGCCACAGTGCTACACAATTTGCAGACTCCTGTGCCCAATGAAGACATTTGTTCCTGCACCAGACGTCATCCTTTGAGCACACTTATTTTTATGCTGGCAGTGCCACAAAACGTCAACTGTCACCAACAGAAGACTTGAACGAAACCTGATATTCTAATTAGTCATTTACTGCATCAAATTAAACCTTTGAGTATAATGCCTTTTTCTTGGGGAAAACAATACAAAACAATTTATGCAAAGGCTCGTACATTTGTGAGTGTCCGAAGGTGTGTTTCTTCTACTGTAACTAAAACTTTGTTTATTGAACTGATGTAGTTCGCTGAAACCCTTGTGTGGTGTGCATTTGTGCCTCGTGATAGTTTAACCTCTGAGTAATGAAACCGCAATGCTTCGCCCAAAAACTTTGCTTCTCCTGCAAGAAGGTATATTCACTAAAAATTGAGTCACGTGTAAATGTGATTTTCCAAAAAGCATAATGTAATAGAAATACTTTTAGGGTATTTCTAAATTGTATAATTATAAAACAAATATATTTGCTGATATGATATTCTGTGCCTCAAGCGCCGTCTCCATCATATTGCATTGAGTATAACTTTAGAGTTGTCAGATAGAAGTTCTGCGTTCTGAAAGTTTGATCTTATGAAAGTAGTTTCTCGCAGGATGTGTTTTTTACAATTTCAGATTATCACCAGTTCTTTCGTTCTAGTCAGTGATTACGTAACTGTCATTGAAATTTTTGAATAAATCATTCTGTGTGCTGCTGAATAGTAATGGCCCATTGTGAGGTATAATAATAATAATAATAATAATAATAATAATAATAATAATAATAATAATAATAATAATAATAATAATAACAGTAATAGTAATAATAATAATAATAGCTATGATGTTACTATTAAAGGTTGGTAGGTGCTATGAATGAAGTCTTTTCTACCACAACTAATGAGCGCCCAATGTGGATACTTGGGCTACAGTTTGTGATAGACACTCGGGAACAGCACAAAGTGTGATGCCCACCATGAGCCACCTCATTTTGCAACCAAATTGCATGCATGAAAATGTGAACATTATTGAAATTGGGAAGCGGAATGGTGAAATTTTAATCGTCACTAATATGATTCATATGTAATTGCCCAAAAGCGGTATATCTTCTGACTAATACTGCGTACCTTCAGCTCCTCCGACAGAAAATGTGCGAAGTATAGGTTTATTCCCTTTATGAACACACGTTGTTCGGAATTGCAGTAAGGCTCTATAAATGACATGCTTTACGCATTACGCCCAGCTTTGTCTGTAATATTGTTAGCAACAGATTAACTTCCACATAAACTGTGTGCCATTTCTGTTCCAATAAATTAATCTGGAGGTATTCGTATTTAAATGTGACGTTTCATTTTAGGTACAGTAAATTTTTCATCTATACCGCGTGTTTAGTAAATGCCGCGCAATTTTGAAGTTTGTGGAGCGCAGATGCTTACTTCGTTCAGCAAACATTTACGCACTTGTTGGCCTAAATTGAGAATAGCGAGAAATCTTTTTCCTGAACTAAATTTATTGTTATTTTTGAATTTGTTTCTTGAACTCAATTTATTTGGCCACATATACATAATGCTGTATACCAATGTGGTAAAATAATTCAACATTCTATGCAAATACCTTGGCAGCGATTAACAAAATTTCAGAATCCAAGCCTGTGAAAACTTGGCCAGAGAACTTGGCAAGAGTGCTTAGTTTATAGCACGAAACACGAACTGTGTGGGTCGCCAAATTTTTTTTGAGCCAAGTGCCTATTGTATCAGTCATATACAAAGCAGCATTCACAGCTGCACACTATATAATGTGCAAGATCAGTGTATTTTAGGTCATCTGTCTGGGGCATGCCATTCAACTCGTAAGACTCTGCAGGATAACGGCTAATGCATACATTTCGAATACACAACAGCTCGACTTCTGCAAACAAACCCCATGAGCCATCGCACGAGTAGAGGTTACATTCAACATTATTTGTTAAGTTTAACTAGCAGGCGTCGTAATTGGCCGAGATGGCCAATTAGACCAACAGAGTTTTATACTGCGGTGACCTCTTCCGCCAAGAAAACAAAACGATTATAAGAACTGAAAGCCGGGTGCGCTGGTGTCGATTCATTCTAACTACAGCATGACAGAAAGACAAAATACAAGAACAACGTGAACACACAGAGCGCTGGAGGGGTATAGGCCCGATAAACAGATCATAGCCATTACTATATCAGCTGCTGGCAACTGCGAGGGAGAACCGCTAAGAGCCACAAAAAGTGATTCTACATTAACGCCCATCGGCCAAGGCAACCGGCCTCACACAGCTTTCAGTAATACTTCTAGAGCAGTTGTACTGAAGTCACATTTTGTCTCTTTATACTGTGAGCACAACTGCAGTTTATTGAGCGTGCTTGTGCATGATTTGATTTCCGTAATAATTCCTACACTTTACTCTTAGTTGATAACATACAGAAACTTATTTTCAGTGTCGCGATACTTATGTCTTACGTAAAAACTTCTGCTTTAGCTAAGACGCATAAGGATTCCTTCATTGTCCTTTCTACAGAGTTAAATGTACTTAGCGAACTTCGAGGGGCCTTTGCAGTTGCCACAGGCTAGCTTCCTTCACTTTCGCCGAACTTATTTGTCGCTGTCTCGATGCTACGCGGTTCATGTTCAGGCTACTTTGAGAAAAATATTCGTTGACATATTCGTTGGCAAAAGCCACACACTAAAAAACTACATTTTTAATTGATATATATGCAAACCGCACGTTAAGCACTGCAAAACACACACAAGAAACAAGGCATCTATCTGTTCGTGCAAGCACTCAAAGTGCAATGTATCCAACGCACCTTCCCTGACAGCTGCGTGAACATTTATACCGCAAAGCAGCTCGCTGTTCGAGCTCTATGGCAACTTAAGCCTATAAGCCACTGCCCTCGTTTCAACATCCGCCGTTAGGGCATGCACTGCCGCAGTTCCCAAAGGGCGTCCGATTCTTTTCCCGGAGATATTAACGTTGCAGATGCATAACAAGCTGCCCAATTAAGACGCAATGCGTGATCGATCAGGCTTTCATGTATCGCCTGCGCAAGCAATCAAACCAGCGAGGATTCGGACAAGACGGGCGCGCGCGCTCTTTCGCAAAGGGCCTTTCTTCGCGCAGAGGCGCGTGCTCGCGCCGGAGTGCGATATCAGAGCGTGAAATCTATGTCGTCATCGGAGGAAGGCGAGCTCGTTTCGCGGCCACGCCACTTACGGCTTACGTACAAAGCTGCCTGCGAGCGCAGACAGGCCGGCGCCCAAGGAGCGCCCCCCCCCCCCAAAAAAAAAAGAAAGAACAAATATGCAAAGCATTATATGCCCAGGCGCCCAAAACTGGGATGCGAGAAAAACTCATACCGCAGCTAGGGGCGGTCCTTCGTGCGTAAGGGCCGAGCGGCGGCGTAATCTTTGTAACTGGGCAACGTGGCAGAAACAGTTCGACTTCCCGTTCGCATGCTTTTTTTTTTTTTTTTTTTGTTAGCGGTCAGTGGCCAACCATCCTGAAAACACTTCTGCACACGCACATATCAGAAAGCACGTATATAGTCAAACGTTACTTTGGTTACGTGCTCAGAAAGTGGAGGCTAAAAGTAGAAAGCAGAGTGAGTTGTCGAAGACGAAACGAAATGCAACGACCGCGTCTTATGATGAGCACTGGTTGGACAAACTCGTTTTCGGGTAGTTAGAGCGATCGGTAGAAGAGTTATTGAATGCCGGATGCGACGGGACGACGGCGTGCTCGAGGAAAAACCGATGGTGATCCGGATATTCTTAACTTGGTCACTCGTTTTTTTTTACAAAAATTAAACATTATATTTAAATTTAGGTTAATTAGGTTTCTCAGTTAAACTTTAGGTTAACTTAGTTAAATTTTGGACCGCGTAAAAATCCTAGCTTGAGTTAGTGCAGATGTAGCGGTGCTTCTGTGCAAAATTTGACGTTTGAAATACGAGCCCAAGCGTCATGAAAAGCTCCCCAGAATGGCTGTTTTCGATACCGAAACTAAAGAAATGCCGCCATTACGACTCGCCGGAGGTGAAGCATGACCTAGTGCGCGCGGCTCCTCGGCATGACCTCTGAGATAAGGAAACGCCTGTGGCACGCTGAAAAATCTCGGAGTCGCCGAGATGGGACACTTCATAGCGACAACCACAAGGTACCCGAGTCGTCTGCTTAAGTGCTGTTTGAAGGCTGCTATCAAGAACATTGCGAGGGACCATTAGAGTGACGGAATGAATACCAAGAGGAGGGAAGCGCAGTCGAGGACAGCAGAAAACTATAGGTGAGGTGATGAAGTTAGGAAATTTGCAGGCGCAAGTTCGAATCAGCTAGCGGAAGACAGGGGTAATTGGAGATCACAGGGAGAGACCTTCGTCCTGCAGTGGACATAAATATAGGCTGCTGATGATGATTATGATGATCAAGAACATTATGTAATTTCTATCACCGAATATTTGTCAAGATACCTTTAAGCGGCATGTATATTAGCAAATTTAGCAAAAGAGCAATTCTATTGCAGTTGGCCTTTAAATTAAGTCTACCTGAGAGTCTGTTACGGGCATCATTACGGGCATTATCGGTTCCAAATGTCAGATCATCCCGATTCTATAAATTCCGGTATCTTGTCTGAAAATGGTAGCGTGTCAATTATGTCAATGTGATCACGTTTGCAAGGTAATATCGGGGCCATAATAAACGCACTGGTAATATCAGATATCTCCGCGACCATCCCTACTCACGGAGGCGATGGTTACATCGCTGTATAATTGAACAATAAGATATCGCGCACTTACGGCATCATACTTCGCGCATGCGCATACCACTACATAAATTTGTTTTTAGAGCGACTGTCTGCGCATAAGAAAAGGTTGCAATAAATACACATCCGAATAAACTCTAATACTGCTTGCAAGCCATCCAACACGTCAAACAGGGCTTGCTGCGCGACTCCTGCTGCGACTCTGGACGGTCAGTGTCAAAATACGAGGGGAAGTCAAAAAGTAAAGGGACTTTTGAGAAAGGGTACATTTATTCTAATGATAGAACACTGAAACATACATTATTTTTCTACATAACTTCCCTGCACTTCAATGCATTTTGTCCAAACATTTCACAAGTTTTTTTGATTCCGTCGGAAAAAAAAAGTTTTTTGGTTGCACCTGTAACCAATTTTGCACAGCATCAATGACTTCTGCATTGGTTGCAAATCTACTTCCCCTGAGCGATTCCTTCAATGGTCCAAGCATATTCAAATCTCTTGGAGCCAGGTCTGGACTGTATGGCGGGCTGTTCCAGCAATTCGAATTCCCAACTCCTTTATTGTTTCGGCCGTCCGTTTGGCAGAATGTGGCCGAAGCGTTATCTTGCTGCAGGAGGACACCTTTTCGCAGTTTTCCACGACGTTTGGATCTGGTTACAGGTTTCACTTTTGACGACTTTACTTTGACTTCCCTATTTCACCCCAAGAGGCGAAACTATGAACATTGAGAACCTATTGTTATGGGTTGCGAACTAAACTGAAACCTGTAATCAGATCCAAACGTCGTGAAAATTGCGAAAAGGTGTCACCCTGCAGCAAGATAACGCTTGTCCACATTCTGCCAAACGGACGGCCGAAACAATAAAGGAGTTGGGATTCGAATGGCTGGAACACCCGCCATACAGTTCAGACCTGACTCCAAATTATTTTCATATGTTTAGACCATTGAAGGAAGCGCTCAGGGGAAGAAGATTTGCAGCCGATGCAGAAGTCATTGATAACCGAAAAACTTTTTTTTTTTCCGAAGGAATCAAAACACTTGTGAAATGTTGGGACAAAGTGCATTGAAGTGCAGGGAGGTCATGTAGAAAAATAATGTATGTTTCAGTTTTCTATCATTAGAATAAATGTACCTTTTCTGAAAAGTTCCTTTACTTTTTGACTTCCCCTCGTAATTCATGTTTTGACATGACTGTCCACAGATCTTACATAACTGTTTTGACGTACGACTCAAGTGGCTATGTTACGTTTTCTTTTTTTTTCCTTTTCCTTTTGTTTAATTTTTGCTATTGCAGTCACTTCATTCATTGGAATGTCTAAAAGGAATGTGTTCTTTCACATTTCGACATTGATAAATTTAAAAATACCTACGTGCATTTTGAAACGGTCAATCTATATTAATATGCTTATACTACGGCTCCCAAACAAAAGACGTCGCCGGCCCTCACCGGCTTCCTATGCTGCGGTCAGCGACTGTCGGGGAGGAACTGTCGCCACCCTTCGCAGACGTCTGCGAACGACGGGAAGCGCTTGCAAGAAGTAACCATTAAGCTTCATTCATTCGTCTTGGGGTAGCCCACAAAGCTAAGCCCCTATACAGACGGCCATTGTGTGCTGAGTAGCAGACGACGCAATGCTTCCGAGTTTCGTCTGCCCGTCGTCGACTCGGCTCACGCCAGGCACGGTTCCTGGTTTTAAAGCATCACCCCACCGCTTGGATTGGGACAGGAATAGCGCGTTTCGCTTCCCGTCCACTGGCGGCGAACAAGAAGCAAAAAGAAAAACTAGAGGGAGGTACGATTTAGCGTTTACTCGCGCACCGTCGAGCGAGAACTCGGAAAGGCGGTTTGCGTGCGCGTGACTGGAGTGAAATAAAAGCAAAAAAGGGAAATCAGGACGGCGAAGAGGAAGAGATGCTTCACTACTTTTTCTACTTCTTCGTGTTTTTGCGCGCCGCGGTTTGCAAAACTGTGGTGTCTCTTGCGTTTGTTTCGGTTGTCTCCGTCCTTATATCGTCCACATGAGACTTCGTTCGTGCGAGACTATCTCCGTTTTATTTAGATTTTATCTTGGTGTGAGCTTGCTGTTGTCGTGTCGTAACACAATGGCTCTATCAACCAGCCTGTTCTGTGTTCGGCTCAGGGTGATAGCCACGGACAAAAAGAAAGTATATGACGCCGAGGAATCAAGCGCCGTTGGAAGCAATTAACTTTTTAAGTTGGGCATCTTGTTACGTTTATTGCACTAGGCGTCCGGTTGAAGGTTGCTATTGCAACGTATAAAACTTAAGTTCGAGTAATCGAATGTACGAACAGCTTTCCGTAGGCCAATAGGTACCACATGCAGCGTGGAAGTACGCCGCTGTAAGCTACACTAACACTCCGATCCACAATGCCTAAATAATGATGGCCTAATTTGACAGTTTTTACTCTAAACCCAAAGTCTGATTGAAAGTGAAAAATGGAAAGTAGACGATGCAAAATATATGTTTTTAATGAGACTTGTACGCGTAACCGAAAACATAACCGATTGCAAATACAATTGCTTCATCGAAATATGAAAGTGATTACTCTTACGCTGCTTTCTTCCCGACCTTTAAAAACACGGCACACATGCAGTAAATAGAACGAGGGTCTGGATCTTTCACTGCGTACCCGCCAACCTTTCACATGTCGTTTACATTAACAGTTGCTATTCAAAATTTTCGTCGTTCATCTTCCCTCGTTTTCATGTGAACACACCAGCACCGACACGGACTGTTCGCTTGGTGTACTTGCTGCAGGGAAAGGGTGGTTCCATAACGTGCGAACATCTTGCGCACAAGATTGTGGTTACTCGTCGCCGCGGTGATCGCGTCTGGGTCCTCTATGAAGCTCAGCGCATCATTGTTCCTGGAACGTGGAGAAGACGCTACCGGTAGAGCCAATAAAAACCTGTAAAAAAAAGTCACAGGCCTGCGCGGCACACGCAGCACAGTCACAGCGTAAGCTGGTGGAGCGGCTTAAGAGTAGCAATTTCGGTACCACGCACAACAGGGTCTTCGCGGCAAAGTCTCTTCGCCTCTTGTTGAAGAGAGCGGTCTCAACTGTCCGCCCGGCGTCGACGGCGAGCTGCGGTTCGTAATGCTCTCTGCACAGCAGTCCGCTCAGCCCGATGATGCTTGGTTGTAGCTGCGCACGTAGCTCTACGATTCTCTTCTTCACATGCGGTTCGTACCTTGCGAGGAGACGCCATAACGTGTACCGAAGAGGTACCGAGAATACGTGGCGCACATGTCACATCGGGATCGCGTTTATTGTGCGCCTCGTCTGAATCGCTTTTCGTCGTCTGCGCCTGTGCACGCGGCTTTTGCAGGCGTCTTAACTAGATGGCGCCACCATACTGGCGGAGGCTCGGGTCATCTGCGCCTTGCGCGCCTGCCTAGGGCGCGTTTATAGGGCCTTTTCTGACGCTGATAGCAAGCGCTTGCGTAGCTCAGTGGAAGTATCCGACTCCCACGCAGCAGGCCTGGGTTCGATCTCGGCGGAGACCGGGTAGTTTTTTTATCGCATTTCTGGCGATAGTGGTTAAGCGGCAGCGGCGGCGGCGGACAACAACGCAAACCGAAACGACTATTAGAATGAGCTCATAACAGCTTACGCTGTAAATATTCAGAGCCCTTCCACTACTATGAAGAATGAAGCCAGCGAGGCTGTGACTATGGAAGGTCTGCTGTAATGAATATTGCCCCAACGATGAGAATGGGCGTATCGTCGTTGGGCATCAACCAACCGAACATGTCTATCATGAACGTTCCGGTTGAGAAACTCGCGTTGAAACCTGGCCGTCGTACCGGGGAAGTTGGCGCTAGCGTTGCCGAGGCGTGCACCACCGTTGTTGGGTTCCTGGAGGCCGGGGGCAAGACGAAGCTGACGTTTTCCCTCAACATCGCGCTCCCGCAACTCGGGTTCCGCGGCTCCTCGCTGACGTTTCGCCTGGGCTTCGGCCGCCCACGATAGAATCGGCACTTCAATGACGAGCCCTTTCCCGAGCGCATTCATTCTGGATGGATTTCCATGAAGTTTCTTAAAAATTAAGTCTGTACATTACGTTAGACAATGAATGGCTCATGCCCCCGTAAACGCGGCCTCCCCATTAGGACGACAGAAAGTGAAATTCTACGCTGGAATGATTAGCGGCAACACAGCCAGCTGTGGAAGCAGACGACGACGATCAACGCGGGAGCAGTGGCACGTATCAAACGGCCCGAGCGCAAACCGAGGGGCGCCAACGAGCCAGCTGCGGAAGAAGACGACGACGCTCGAGCCAATGCTGATGATGATAGTTTTTTTCTACACGCGGACATTATGCTGGGGTAGCTAGCCTTTAACAGCTTCGCTGTAAAAAATCATGCGTAGGGGACTGTCTGGCATCCACGTCCAAAGTGGTCACCGCTATCGAGCTATAGCAGCGCCGGTTCAAAACACCGGCCAACATCTGTGGGAGAGTTACGATGTGGAAACAAATGCTGAGCGTCCGGTATTGCCTGTCTGAACAAGCGCATCTGCGAGGCTGTTGCGTTACACGACCGCGGGCATGCTATGGTGCAGTTCGATGTTGCAGTTCCCGCCACAATCAAGCGCTCGAAGCTACGTCGTCAACAGCTCCTCTCGTAAGTAAGCGAACTGATTACACGCGATTGGTTACGGTAAAAAAGGGATTGAGTTAAAGTGAACATCACCAAATAAAAAGTGTAATCAAGCAATCATCAAACTAACGAATGTAATTGATTACAAGCAATGATTACGCGTAATTGCTTTCTTCACCAGAATGATAGAACAACGTCCTTGAAAGAAAATGATAATGTCCTGGGTGACCAGTAAAGGGAGCACTGTTGAAGGACAAGTCGAACTCGTAGACAGCGGTGGGGTAATAGTACTCGTTACACGGGCACACCCAACTGCGGTAAAACTGCGCCTCACTTACACCCTACCGCAATTACGTGCACTTACGAGGAAAACTTGACACCGTTTATGCATGCAGTATACCATTGCTTTCGAAATAAGTGCAGTGAGATCTTCCGAGCCGATTTGCATAACAGTGGTAGGACATAACTGCAAATTAGCTTAACCGCTGTTAAGTCGTCCGGGTAACTATTGTACAAGATACGTGGCAGTAAGCGTAGCTATGGAAATGTGTCAATAGCGTCTTGAGTTACAAAGCGAACGTAACTGTTTTCTGGTGGTCAAGGATTTTATGCAACTCGACAATATTGTGACGAAATTTCCCAAAAAACAAACATGTCTGCCGGCATTTTGCAGCTTGTCTGTGTATTGTTCAGTAATGCATCAAAAAGTGTTGTTGCCCTTAAGAAATGAGACTATGCCAGGCCAAAGCCACCCAATGGCGTAAGCAGTACGGAATTCAGAAAACCTGTTCCGCACTCAGTAGAACTTATGCATCTACGCGTCCGCAAAGTAACCGGCAAGTCCGTCAGATAATTCAACTTCAAATTCAAATCGTAACTGTCATCAGCACTTTGACATTCCGTGTAACCCTATTTCTAAAGCTGCACAATGACGATGGAATCTGGTTCCGTATTCACAAAAACGTCTTACGCTAAACATGTTCGTAAGATAACATTTCAGACAATGCTAATGTTGGACGTATTATTTGTGAAGGCGCCCGGTCAATGCCAAAGAGCACCTACGAACGGAAAGCTTTGTGAATTCCACTCCTGGCGCCAGATTCGCTTTTCAGAGTAACTCTTCAGTAGAGAGGTTCAGAAAATGGTGTGCACAAGTTGTTAGCTTGCGTACGCAGAAGGCGCCACCTTCCGTATACCCACGAAATAACGTCAGTGACACGTTCGTATAGAACCCTCCTTTTTACACCGGAGCGTCAACGCCCGCTATCTTTGGACTCGCTATTTCTGAAAACTCCGTAATGTTTCGCGCGTGGAGGCATGCGGAACGCTGAAAGAGCACAACCTCGTAAGAAGCTGCGGGAAAATTAGCGCCGTAGCTATTTGAGCTATAAAAAAGTTAGCCGTTGCTGCTATATTGAGAGCTCATTGCGACGAGTGAACGCGAGCATGCCGCTAAAAAGGCTGACTGAAATGCCGGTCGTTTATTTCGGTCCGCGTGAAAACGTGGAACGGAGAATTTGGGTGCGTTTGATGGGCTGCACTGGTGTGGATGCGTCCTCGGACGCGAATAGCCCGAGCGCCCAAAGTACTATAGAATGCGCTGAACCTATTTAACGCTAGATCCAACCACAATTAAGATTCATCGCCAGTTGTGGCCCATTTATGGAATACTAATGTCACCGCTAAGAAAGACCAAATTGTACAATCGGATTGATTATGAAACATAACTGAAGGTGCAACATCACAATTTTCGAAAACAAACCTAACATTTTGTTTCAAATAGAAGTATTTAGTTCGAGAATTGGTATTCGGTTTATTCAAATATCCGAGCGTGACTAAATAGACGGGGTTGCCGAGATTACTAGAGCTTGCTTGCTTTGAAAAAAGGTCATGCATATGGCCCAGTGGCCGTTTCAACATCACATTGTTATACAACTAAGAAGTGTGCGGAACTATCACTTTACGCTAATTTGCAAGCGGCTCAGTCGAAAAAACTTCCAAAGGTGAGATAGCGTCGTATGTACCGAAGGGGGAAGACAGCTTAGTTACAGCCCCTGTGTGTTCTGGAAAGTTCTTTTTCTTTTTATAGAAGTAATAAAATAATCTGCATTCCTTTGCATATTCGAACCCCGTATTTGATTGTCACATTTCAAAAATTCTTCCTATTTTATCACCCCTGATAATCAGCTAATGCTTCAGCGAAACGATCGAAGTTGACTTCCCCCAAGAAGTCCGCTCCCATTTTACAAGATTAATCCCGTACCGTGGCAGCTAAGGCTCCCGGTGCAGAAGTGTCCGCGCACGAGATGTAAAAGAGCGCAACGTTACATAAGCAACAACTGCTCCGCAAGTTACGCAAAATCAGATACCCAAGGCAATGAAGTTTCTTCCTCCTTTCCAAGTTGCATCAGAGCAATGCAACGAGCACACGTACTTCAGATCTCCAGAATCTTTCTCCACCAACCCGTACGCCCTGCAGCATTCGGACACGTCGTCGAAAGTGCAGCATTGCGTTCGCGCTCTACCAATACTCGAGCATAGCGGGCAAATTTTATTTTAATCTTATTCCTCATCTTCAGCTACACCGAAGGCTCGGTACCTTCTTGACATAACTTCGAAATGAACCCCGAATTCTGAATCACGTTTTGAACATAGTAGTGAAAATATTTGCTGAGTCGATAAGGTATCCCTGGGCAGACTGTTTCACTTAAGTGCTCAATAGGACGCAAACGGCAATCGGTAATGCTCGCTGCAAACCGACCTCATGGCGAAAGCGTCAATTTGACAAAACCAACGTTTTTCTAAACGACGCCGAGTCGCTGCACGCATGACAGCAACTGGCTTCAGGACATCTGGTTGGCATCGGATTGCATCCGCACTTCTTGAAAGCCCGGGAAAGGAAAGTCGTCCCTCTCCTGAACTTTCAAAGAGCATGGAGTTTCGCGACATAGAGCAGCCAAAACGCCAGCGCTTCAGCAGCGCTGATGATTTAAAAGGCTTCGTTTCTACCAACAAAGAATGCACGTAGCATTCACAACAAAACACACTGCGCATACGAATAGGTAATGTTGTGCGCACCTAGCATTCACAGCAAAACAGTCTAAAGGATTATTGTATTTTACCTGCCAAAACCACCGAAACGCTGTACTACACTCACGGAATGAAACGCGTTAATTTAGGAACATACATACATACATACATACATACATACATACATACATACATACATACATACATACATACATACATACATACATACATACATACATACATACATACATACATACATACATACATACATACATACATACATACATACATACATACATACATACATACATACATACATACATACATACATACATACATACATACATACATACATACATACATACATACATACATACATACATACATACATACATACATACATACATACATACATACATACATACATACATACATACATACATACATACATACATACATACATACATACATACATACATACATACATACATACATACATACATACATACATACATACATACATACATACATACATACATACATACATACATACATACATACATACATACATACATACATATGTTCCCGCCGTCTCGAGTTCTTGTTATATCGGTGTAAGTTTGGCTGTTGTGCTTAGATCAGAGTTTCTGCTCTCTTTAGCGACCAGATGCGCAGCGAAGTGACATCACCCTCTCGAGTAATTGCGCTCATTCAGTGTTCTACCTTAAATTTCCCCGTCGCGTTCTAGCCCCGTCGGTATAGTACATGCGAATAGGCAGTCTTCAGCGCGAGATGACAGAGCAGTATCCAATAATTAATTAATAAGGCCTGGTAGATTATCGGTGTATCCTTTAATTTCCACTTTTTTATTTACCGTAGAGACATACAGACACACGTGTAATTGAACTTGCACTGCCGTGCATTGAAGGCTTTGTTAGTTCAGCAATCTGGCCAAGTCTACTGCATGCGTGTGACAATGGCGCGCGCAAATTACACCTACCCTGCGCGAACTAAAGGCGCTCAAGCCATACATTTCTTTATACCGTGCCTCCATGCAAATAATGTCGCCGTCTCTAGCTATTTCATGTTACCAACGCTGATATCTACTGGCTGCATTGCTGTCGATTTGTTTTGTTTTTGAAACGTAGAGTACATCCAAAAGAAGTTTCAGGAAATCTTCTCTCGGTGTAAATCGAAACATTTCTGATGTGCACGTACAAGGTGATACATCCGTGACCACATTAGCGACACAATTACAAACCGATTTCGTTGGCCAAACATCTTTATGCGCTTGATTACTTCAATGGAGGTAACAGAACTCAGTAATTCGCTATTCGCTACATGGTTTTTTTTTTTTTTTTGCAGAAACTAATGGTGTTCAGACACTTAATGTCAAGAGATCCACTACTCATCACTGTACACGTAGGCCGCGTTTTATGGTATTCAAACTTCCCAGATATCGTCATCTGGACATGTCCTTCTTGTTCTATATCCATGGCCGCATCTCTACTGCATCCGTTCACTTCCTACCGCTTATGTCTATTCTATCCAACGCAACGCAAGTCTCCTCGCGTGTAACATCTCTCGCACTGAGGGGGAAAAAAAAGGTCTGGTTACGACGCCGACTTACCTCAATGGCCTACGGGACTCACGATACGTTACCGTGGAAATCAATTTCCGTCAAAGATGTAGCGCGCAGACAACGACGGAGCGTATTCGATATTGAGGTCGATAAAGGGGAACCCTTACGTACGCCACGAGGAAGTGTTACTTTTTTAGCACAGGTGTTATCGCTGCCGACAAAAAATAAAGTGAGTCGTAGCCGTGCCGCAGCTTGTGACGGCTAGAGAACGCAGGAGAGCGTTGGAAGCAAACAATGTTCAAACTGCATTGCGAGTATGGTAAAGTTTTTCAGACAGCAGGAACCTTGGGCCGAATTCACAAAGCATCTCATTCACAAGCGCCATTTGCCATTGGCAAGCCGCTTTCGCTAATAATATCCCCAACATTACGATTGCATCACACCCGCTCTTGAGAGCAGTTCTAGCCTACGAACGTTTTTGGGAATGCGGGCCCTGATTTGTACAATATCCATCATGGCAGTCGAACAGCAGAGACCAGCGTCGTCGAAGATGCTCAAAGGATAGACAGAGTTGGTTTCCTGAAACTTACCGATCAGAACGAGGGCGCATATGAGGATCATGGCGACGCTGCCTGGTACGCGCGCCACAGAAATCATCGTCGCTCCTAGGAGACACAGAGTTGACTCGTGGGCGGCTTCCGCCTTGCTGAGCACACCGCGCCAGCGACCTGGCGAATCCAGGAGTCTCACCACGGACGCGTAATCCTTGTTGGTTTGCACACAAAAAAAAGCCTCCGTTCACTGAAGAAAAAAGAAACCACACCACAAAAAAGACCGCAACTTGGTTTCCTTCGGTTTCTCCCACCACTGGAAGTCGGGATCTGGACAAGGACCTCCTCTAGGTTGAACGCTCGTGGTTGTGTCCTCCGACGTCGGATGTCTGTGGTGGCCAGTCGAGGAGAATACACACTTCCTTTCTTTCTTTTTCCGTAAGGACCAGCCGATATTCGAGCAAGAGAGGCAGCTATTTCAGAACCGAAGACCTCTCTCTCGTACCGTCTATTTTAGCCGGCGACAGGCCGAAAAGGTTGCCTCAGGACAGTCGCGATGTCACGTGCCGAGCCCGAAGCTGAAGACCTCTCACCACAGGCGAGCTTGCACGAGAGAGTCTTCGAGGAGAACGTCTCTGTTTCGGCAGACGACGACGCGTGGGCGCGTTTAGCAGCCAAGCGTAGACCAGCCGTCTCACGAGCGCGGATGTCTTCTAATGGGCTCCTTGCAGCATCTGATGGCACTACTGGCGCGCTTGAAAACGCGAAGCCAAAAATGTGCGAGCTAACGCACAAGAAATAAAACCACCAGAAGAATAATAATAAAAGAGAGAAGTGTTCTTGTCTCTATTGACCCCCTCTTTCTCTCTCGCTTTCCCTCTCAATCACTATTTCTTCGCCGAGCGAAGCCTCCTTCGAAAAGCAACGGTGCCTATGAACGCAAGTCCTGCTCGGCACGCGGGTTTCTTCGGCCTAGTATACTGTGGGAACTGTTTTTCCTCCAGTCGGGTCCAACCCCCTTCCACCATCTTTCTTTTTTTTTCTTTCCCCCTCCACAGAAGCTTTCGAAGCACGATCTTTTCCCTTTTGCTTCTCTCCACTTCTGCATTTCGTCTCTCCTTTCACTCTTTTCTTTTTTATGCTTTGTTTCCTTTCGGTTCGGTTTCGCTTTTCTTTGCTGATTCCGCGCCGCTGGAACGCTGACCCAATTTTCGGAGGGGCGACGCCGCCTTCGAGTCGCCGCGACGGCCCGTTTCCGCCATGAGAGAGACTCTTTGCCTTCGGGGACTGCTCTCATTGGACGACATGTGGTCACGTGATCGCCGCGCTCCTCCGAAGTAGCCTCACCATCCCGCGCAGTATAGTGCCTGGCTATGGTAACCCCCCTTCTTCTTCAACCACCCTGACTCGGCTCACTTACCGTCGACCCGCGACTTTCATTTCTTTTCGGCGTTATTTCCGAGAGCGCCGCACTCGAGCCTTCGACGAGGAGGAATAAGGTCCGTTATAAACCTGCCCGCAACCAGACGCTTACGCACGAATCCGACGCAGAGCCGGTGCATACAAGCGTCGACTATATAACACTGCGGCATTGCTCCAAGAACAAAAAGAGGGCAGTCGGACGATGAGCCGGCTTCGAAGCCTGGCATTATCGTGTTTTCTTTCTCGTCTGCCATTACGACGCTCTGAGCGCCCCCGCTGCCCGCCGTCTCTTGATCGTGAGCGAAGAGGGGGTGCAGGGGGTAATAGTCACTGGCAGCGAGGGTCGATAAGCCCTTCCGGAAAATCGGAAACACTCCGGTCAGGTCACTCAGTGCGTGTAACCTTTTACTACCCAGAGCGGTAAGTCTGCATAGCGTACGGAGCCGATGGCATGGCGGACGCTTCCCCGGAAGAGGAGGGCGCGGCAATAACGAACCGTTCCAGTAATTAGCATCCCTGCAGTGTTAAATGCACGCAGCGACGTACTGACTAGCGGGCTACAAGAAGCTAAATCGGAGAACGTCTGTCCTAGGGTGCTAATCTGGACGCTGTTGTGTCGAATTCCGCCATGTTGGCACTTCGAGCCAATCAGAGTAAGTGCAGCTGGGCTGTGAGCCAATCACAGATGAGCAAATTTGACAGTGTCTAGAATCCATCCCCCGGCCTCCAACTGTTGGTAATGCTCATGTTATAGCTTCAGCCAATTTCTGTGGCGTTTGTAGTGTAATTACCCTTCCGTCAAGGTAATTGGATCAGACACTCTATAGTTTCTCACTCCGAGCCGTTAACTTCATTGTCTCTTGACTTCATGTCCTCGTTACTCAAAATAATGGAGCTCTTCAATTTCCTTCATTCCTCTCGTACTATAGTAGCAGGAATCATCACAACATGATAGACACAATCCCGCTTGTGTCTATCACTTGGTGTGTCCTCGTCCTTTATTCGTGGGCAAAAGGCCTCACAATATGTATTATCATGCTTTCCTGGCCGAACAAGTCACTAGCAACGAAGGTGATGTTTTTTTACCCCGGCGTGAGAGCCACGACGTGCGAGCTATCGTGCCGTCTTCGGAGATATCGTTGTTATTGTCCTCAAGCCGACTACCGATGTTTTGAATGGCACATGGAAAAAAAATGTGGCGCTGCCATTTTTATTGTTAAAGCATTATAGGCGAACGTCACCCAGTTCGACGGTATCAAAATTGAAATACGGGCCGATAACGAAGGTAGTGCATCCTAACACAGCTTTCACAGCGCTGGCTGCCACGAGCGAAGAACGCGAGAAACGGGCACGAGACGCATACGACAGACGTTTCAAAGAGCGGCTAATTAGGCACGAGAGAACCAAACGTGCGACCGCGTACTAATGGTTAGAGCGTCGGGCTGCCGTGCTCAAACACGGAGGTTTGGTCCCACCATCGGTCGTGCATTTCTTTATAGCATTATCGGCCGAGTTCACCCACCTTGGAGGTATTTAACAAAAAACTCGATTTGCGTTGAGAAATCGCAAGTTTGTAACAGATACGAGGTGTATAGGAACGTCACTTCGATAAATGAAAGAGTGCGAGGTCGCCCATGGAGCACGCGAGCGCAGATGTCGATACATCACAATCAAAGTATGCTGTAGCCTACTTTTAGAGCTAGCGGTATTAAATTCGGGTCAAGTGCGCTTTTTTCTTCGGCTGGATTGTTTTTTCCTTCTTTGTTAGCAGATTTTGTTTCGCAGCGGCACAATAATTTGAGAAAAGCATACCTGCCGGTCGCAACACCGTTCAGCCTCGTTCCCCGTAACATTTCCTTCGGGGCATAATCAAGGACACTCTGGCTGGGTCACGCAATGGCGGTAATAATCTGCCCCGTTACGCAGTTTGTCTAGCGCGTAACGTGTAATTTGTTACATGGTGTAGCAGCTACTGAATTGCAGCGTCGTGGTTGTTAGAACAATGAGAAGATTTCTGCAAACCCTAAAGTCATTCCGCGTCGCCTTGCCTGATGGTTCGTCCGAGCTAAATTGGCAGCGCGCAAGGCGGGTCAGAACCGCAGCCGCGTCTAATACTTTTTTTTTTTTTCGTACGCGTCAGATCGTCGCTATAATGCTTTCAGAAGCTGCATTGGCCGGCAGGTGGTGCTTTGCGGAAGCGCGTGCCGGTTACGACCGATACATCTGTGCTCAATTGTGAAAGCCTTCGCGTTTCTCTAATGTGAGTCGTGTTACGAGCTAAACCATAAAGTTTAGGGTTACGCTCATACCCAGAACGTATGCAATGAACAACGAATTTACATTGGTACAGCGGGACAAATTCGAGTGAAAGAGATCAACTTTAATGGCGAAAGGTTCTATTGTTTGAGCCGTCGGCAATGGTCCATCGCGAATTTGTATATTGGGGAACTTCACAACCCAAACGCAGTACGTAAATATTTATGCTCGTATACGGGCAAGCCGGAACGAATTCGTCTTTCAAAAAAGTGCCTAACAGTGATAGAACAGCTAGAAGACATAGAACGCAGCTCTCGCCACTACTGAAACACGAAGACTTCGGGGATTCGTACTACTCAAAAGATAAAGTGGAAGGCCTTTCTTCATTCCGCCTCCTACTCCGTCTGCTATGGACACACCTTTAAGGCTAAAGGAACTGCAGTCGGCCATAAGCTCTGTCCATCAACGTTGCACCCTTGAACCATGATGGCATCCCCAACCAAATGATTTCCAATTTACCTGAAGAAGTGAAATGCAATCTTCTAGCGTATTTCAATAATGTCTGGAAAACAGGAAACATGCCTTCATCGTGAAAGGTATATAGCCTGAATTGTGCCAATGCTGAAGCCTGGAAAAGAAAGGAGAAATCTGAAATCATATCGACCGGTATGCCTGACTTCATACGTAGTGAAACTGATGAAAAAGCTTGCCGTTGTCCGACTAACGCGGTAGCTTGAGAATCACAAGGATCTTCTAGAATGATGCGAGTGGCTTTCGACAGCACTTGAGTACCCTGCATAATGTCATCGAGTTGGTAAGCCACTCAGAACACCGGCGCATATATACCTTTCCAGCACTAGCCATATTTCTTGATGCTTCCAAAGCGTGCCACTGTGAGTGCTCCAGTGTACGATATTACTCACCTTATAATTATGTTAATAACAGGGCACCCTCTCCGATTTGTGCATACATTCATCAGTGACCGAACGATGCAAGTGAAGTTAGGGGCAGTACAGAGTACTTCGAGAGCATGCACGAGAGGCGTGCCGCAAGGCAGTGTCACTGTAATTCAAAATGTCCATCGCTGGTTTAGCCGATGCCTTGAAGAAAGTGTGCCAACCAGTGTGAGTATCAATTGACACTCCCGACAGTTACACTGAGTGCAGTTCTGTATCATTGCTGTCAGTGCTTTGTGTTATAGGAATCCGGTTTATTACGGTTAAAATGCCTTGCAATGCAATCATATTGCTACAAGAGACACATGCTACGAGAGACACATTCTGCCAGGGGCAGACGACAAAGAAGACGGTTCTGTCGGGTGCTGGTGGCTGTCCACCGATGTTGTTGTTTTGAGGCAACAACAACAACATCTTGGCTACTGTGTCTGTCTAGTGTAAATACAGTGTAAATAGTCCCGCCTTGTGTCGTTTTACGTAACATCTTTGTGGTGGAAGTGCTGGGTAGTTCCCTGTTTCCATCACGGAGCTCCGCAACGGCCGCTTCATCACGCTTCCGACCATGTCAGTCGGTGCAGGCACCACGTCTTCACCCGCTGCCCCTCCCGTGGCTCCCACCTACATCGTTCTGCCTCCTGCTCGTGATCCTGGAGTCTTTTCCGGCCAGGATGGGGTTGACGTCGACAAATGGCTCAACCTTTACGAACGGATCAGCGCCAGCTACAGGTGGGACCCGACCCTTATGCTCGCCAACGTGCTTTTTTACCTCGATGGCCCACCACGGGTGTGGTTCGAGACGCACGAGGCGGACATTACAAGCTGGGACTCTTTCAAAGAGAAGATACGCGACCTTTTCGGGGACAGCACTGGCCGGCAGCATGCTGCGCGGAATGAACTTGCGACTCGTGCACAGACATCCTCCGAGTCATACGTCTCTTACATCCAGGACGTTATCGCTCTTTGCCGCCAGGTTGACGAGCACATGCCTGAGTCCGAGAGGGTTTCTCATGTGCTCAAAGGTATCGCTGACGATGCCTTTAACCTGCTCGTGTACACCAACGTTGATACCGTCGACACAATCATCAAAGAGTGTCGGCGGTTTGAACATGCCAAGAGCCGCCGTATAACCCAGAGATTCACCCGGCTGCCCAATACGGCTGCAAGTTCATCGTGTGATGCCGTTCGCCTGCCGCCAACCTGTGACCACATTACCCGTATTGTTCGTCGCGAGATTGAAGCTGCCTGTCCTGCACCTATTCCACCACCCGTGTTTACATCCCACGCCAGTGACCCAACGCCGCCATCAGTGTCCCTCATTCAAGCTGTAGTAAGGCAGGAGTTTGCCAATCTCGGCCTTCCATCGGCGTGCCCACTGACTCGTCCTGACGCTCAGCCTTATTCCTCTGGACCTGCTCGACGATCCTACACCTCTCCTGTCTCCTTCCGCAACCCTGCGGAATGGAGAACGCCCGACGATCAGCCCATCTGCTTCTCCTGTCATCAAGCCGGGCACATTGCTCGTTATTGCCGTCGCCGTTGGACCTACGCATCTCGCCAGACCTCCATGCACTCTACTCCTTTTAGACGTCCAGCCGCTGGTTCCCCTACTTACTACTCGTCGTCCTCCCACGAGCCTCTTCCCTCTGACGCCACTGCTCCTGTTCGCCGCTTCTCCCGCTCCCCGTCGCCACAACGCCGCCAGTCCCGCTCTCCGCAGCCTCGCCGCTTTTCCTCGCCGTCCTTCTCTGGACGCTCGCCGCCGGAAAACTAGATAGTGCAGCTTATGGAGGTGAAGCTGCAATGCCGTTGTCCCCTGCAAATCCTCTGCTGACTCTGCCCACTCACCATAGCCTTCTAGAAGTCAAAGTCGACAATGTTCCTGTGACCGCCCTCATCGACACTGGTGCACAGTTGTCTATTATGAGCGCCCCTTTACGCCGCCGCCTGAAGAAGATTATGACTCCGTCTACGACACAGACAATACGTGTTGCCGATGGTGGTGCTGTTCAAGTGATCGGAATGTGCACCGCCCGTGTTAGCATTGCCGGTCGTCACACTGTCGTACTTTTTGCCGTCCTTGCTCACTGCCCCCATGACCTTATCCTTGGCCTTGACTTTCTTTCGGCACACTCGGCCTTAATTGATTGTTCCTCTGAAACACTCTGTCTCGATCTTCCTCTTCTATCAGATGCCTGTGAAACGACCGTCAGCCGCTTAAGCCCCGCCGCTTTTGTTCGCCTACCGCCTCGAGCCGTTACGTACGTGTGTTTGTCATCGACCCCACCCGTTCCTGACGGCGACTATATCGTCACTCCGATTACTGACGTACGCCTGACGCGCAATGTTACTGTGCCACATACCATCGCGACATTATCAGATAACTGTGTGTTCCTCCCGCTACTAAACTTTGGTCTGACCCCTCAAGTGTTGCCCCACAAGATGTCACTTGCCCACCTCACCGCTATAACAGACCATGACGTCAAGGTTGTCGCAATAACTGCGCCTGAAAAAGCTGAAGTTTCCCGGTCACCAATTTCTGACGACAGCATTTTTCGCAAAATGATTGCATCAGACCTTTCTCCTGACCAGGCCGACGCTCTCTGTCGGGTTTTGGCCTCATACAGCGACATTTTTGACATTCGTGATCGACCCCTGGGTCAGACTAAGATTGTCACCCACCGAATCAACACTGGCGACTCTTTGCCCATTCACCGTCGACCTTACCGTGTGTCCGCATCAGAGCGCGATGTTATTCAAAAAGAAGTGGCAAAAATGCTTGCGAAGGACATCATCGAACCATCATCTAGTCCTTGGGCCTCCCCCGTCGTATTAGTAAAGAAGAAAGACGGCTCCTGGCGTTTCTGCATTGATTATCGGCACCTCAACAAAATCACCAAGAAGGACGTGTACCCTCTTCCACGTATCGACGACGCCCTCGACTGCCTCCATGGTGCCACCTTCTTTTCCTCCCTGGACCTTCGATCAGGCTACTGGCAAATCGCTGTAGACGACCTGGATCGCGAGAAGACCGCCTTCGTGACCCCTGACGGCCTTTACCAATTCAAGGTCATGCCTTTCGGTCTCTGCAACGCACCAGCCACCTTTGAGAGAATGATGGACACACTGCTTCAAGGATTTAAATGGTCGACGTGTTTATGTTACCTGGACGACGTGATAATTTTCTCTCCCACTTTCGCAACACACCTTGAGCGGCTTTCGACCATTCTAGCAATTTTCCGACGAGCTGGCCTCCAGCTCAATTCCTCGAAGTGCCACTTCGCTCTTCGTCAAATTACTGTGCTGGGCCACCTCGTTGACGCTTCCGGTGTCCGACCAGACCCAGCGAAGGTACGCGCTGTCACGAATTTCCCCGTTCCTCGATCTGTCCATGACGTTCGTAGTTTCGTGGGGCTGTGCTCCTACTTTCGCCGTTTCGTGAAAAACTTTGCGGCGCTCGCACGTCCACTCACTGACCTTCTCAAGCAAGACGTCCCGTTTTGTTGGGGTCCTCTACAAGCTAACGCCTTCTCCGAGCTCATCGCCGCCCTAACGACTCCACCTATTCTTGCCCATTTTGACCCCGCTGCTCCCACAGAAGTACGCACAGACGCTAGTGGCCACGGCATCGGTGCAGTTTTAGCCCAAAACCAACGCGGCATTGATCGTGTTATTGCGTACGCAAGTCGTCTCCTTTCGAAATCTGAACGCAATTACTCGATTACGGAACGGGAATGTCTTGCCCTTGTCTGGGCGGTTTCGAAATTCCGCCCTTACTTGTATGGCCGCCCTTTTCGTGTTGTCACAGATCACCACGCTCTCTGTTGGCTTGCCTCACTGAAGGACCCTACTGGACGACTTGGTCGTTGGGCGCTGCGCCTTCAGGAGTACTCTTACTCAGTTACCTACAAGTCTGGCCGCCTCCATCTGGACGCGGACTGCTTGTCCCGCTACCCTGTTGACCAACCAGACGGATCGGAAATCGAACATAGCCCCTGCGTTATGTCCATGTATCAGTTTCTCCAGATTGGTGACGAACAACGCCGTGATGATTCTTTGCGATCGCTCATTGACCGGCTGGAATCGGCACCTAACGACGCCTCACTGCGCATGTTCGTCCTCGTGAATGGCACACTTTACCGTCGTAACGTCCAGTCCGATGGCCTTGAGCTGCTTCTCGTTGTGCCTAAACATCTGCGTTCAACGGTCCTGCATGAGCTTCACGACGAACCAACTGCTGGTCACCTTGGAGTATCCCGCACGTACGACCGTGTCCGGCGCCGCTTCTTTTGGCGCGGTCTCGCCCGGTCTGTTCGACGTTACGTGACCTCCTGCGATAAATGCCAACGTCGGAAACGTCCTGCTGCACCCCCTGCTGGTCTACTTCAACCACTCTCCATCCCGACCGCACCATTCTTCCGTGTTGGTTTAGACCTTCTCGGCCCCTTTCCTGAGTCAAGATCCGGCAACAAGTGGGTCGCCGTTGCTATCGATTATGCGACCAGGTATGCAATCACTCGAGCGCTCCCCACCAGCACTGCTACTGACGTTGCCGATTTTTTGCTCCACGATGTTATTCTACACCATGGCGCCCCTAGCCAATTGCTCACAGATCGAGGCCGTGCATTTTTATCCCGAGTAATCGGCGATCTTTTGCGCTCCTCCTCAACGCAGCACAAGTTGACCACCGCCTACCATCCTCAAACAAATGGCCTCACCGAGCGCCTAAATCGCACCCTCACGGACATGCTCTCAATGTATGTTTCCTCCGACCACCGTGACTGGGACCTGGCGCTGCCTTACGTGACCTTCGCCTACAATTCATCGCGTCACGATACCGCCGGTTATTCACCCTTTTACATGCTCTTTGGCCGTGAACCGACGTTGCCAATGGACACCCTACTTCCGGCTGCTGCCGCGCCGCCTAGCGAATATGCACGTGATGCCATCGCTCGTGCCGATCATGCGCGTCAGATCGCCCGCTCTAGGCTGTCGGCCTCGCAAGCGACCCAAAAGCGCCTCTATGACAGCCGGCATCATGACGTTCGCTTCTCACCCGGTGCCTTAGTTCTCCTGTGGTGTCCATTCCGTCGTGTGGGCCTATCCGAGAAGTTGTTATCTCGGTACACGGGTCCTTACCGAATCATCCGCCAGGTCACGGACGTCACCTACGAGATTGTTCCCGTCTCTCCGACTTTGCCGCCTGCGATCGCTCCCAGTGACATTGTTCACGTCAGCAGGCTGAAAGCATACCACCCTCCTTCTGACGACAATGTTTGAAGTGCGCCGAGACGGCGCTTCCACCGCCGGGGGTAATGCTACAAGAGACACATGCTACGAGAGACACATTCTGCCAGGGGCAGACGACAAAGAAGACGGTTCTGTCGGGTGCTGGTGGCTGTCCACCATCTTGGCTACTGTGTCTGTCTAGTGTAAATACAGTGTAAATAGTCCCGCCTTGTGTCGTTTTACGTAACAATATGAACGAGGATATATCGAAGTAAGGGACTGTATACAGACGCTCTTTTGAAATCATACGTAAGAACATAAAGTGATTCTGCAACAATGCAAGAAAATATTTAATTTCCCGTTAGCTGAGGACAATAGTGGTGTAAAAGAATAAGAAGGAAAAGCAAATGACACTTCAGGACTTTTGAAACATGTTAATACTGCCACGAGCCCACGGCTTTCACGGAATTGTCGCTATTATCCGTGCATCGCTCTCGCCCAAGACGCGCTTACAGCATCCTAGACATCGTGAGCGTACTAGCCATTTCAATAGTGAGACAAGCACGTCTAGTCCGGTTGCACGCGCGAAGCGAGTAGTGTGTTCTCCAGTCCCCAATTCACGTCAAAACCAGTGGAATGTACGGGAACTACCGGTGTGCAAATATTCGAAATTTTGAATACGAATCAAATGACCTTCGGCATTTCATTCGTGTTCGATCTGTATTAGATTCGCGCTGAATTCGCATTCCATTCGCATACCATTCGCTATCCGGAATTGACGAATATTCGCTTCTGTTCGAATCTAAGGTATAGCAACACGTATTGGGGTCTCGAAGCAGAGAAATAGATGCAAGTGATGCCAAGTTGGAATACGCTAGCGCAAGACAGGGGTAATTGGAGATCGCAGGGAGAGGCCTTCGTCCTGCAGTGGACATAAAATATAGGATGATGATGATGATGATGATGATGATGATGATGATGATGATGATGATGATGATGATGATGCCAGTTACAAAAAAGTTCTGCTGCATGACAGCCGTGGTCGTTGCGCAGAAACACCTGCTCCTAAGCGAACTCGTCGGGCAGATAACTTCTGTCCACTAATTTCTAGTTACTGGATAATGTTTTACTTGTAGGCCGCCCATATGCGAACTTGTGGTCTCAATTCAGGTAAAGCAATTTATTATTTGCCCCGTCTCACTATATACGAACACCTCTAAATCAATGTTCCGGTGCTGTACTATCACCACTTGCCTCCTTCAACGAGCACAATACTCTACGCGCACCTGGTGACGTATTGTGCCTTTGATTCATTCCTATTATGGCCAAATTGCATCAGACAACTCAAAGCAGCTCTTTGACATGACATCCCTTCGCAAACAGCCTTTCCGGCATGTACCAAATAAAGTAATTAAGACCATTTTTCTGGCCACATCGAGTGCACGCAAACTTTATATTTCCCTGTGTTTAGGAATTAGAAAATATTTTATATTTGATTCGATATTATTCGGAAGTCGCTTTTCTCGATTACCCGTTCTACAGCGAAGCTTTGTCAAGCGACTTGAAGTGGTCGAAAACGTTACAGGCCAGTTTTCACGTTTTGATGTGAAAGCATCAAATTGAGCGGCAAGTCCGGCGTCTGTATCACCGAAACGGCACCTAAATTCGCATTGGCTGCAATTCACAGCCAAATTTTGATATGTGCGTCCATCAGGAGTTAAGTGCCCTAGGACAAAGACAATTCGCGAAAGTGTACTTAAAGGTGTGAAATCGAACAGTGATCAAGCTGATGACTATGAAAGATGGATTATGGACAACACATTTTATGAGTCACTATTGCAGTATCTCTATGAAGCAGACCTGCGTGCTTATATTTAGTTCCGTACTGACGTTATGTCGCGTGGCAACCCAAGCTGGAAAAAAAAGCTGAAATTGCTAAAATCCTCGTTTCCGGCCCGTGTAGCGACGTTATATAAAACGCTTCATAAGTTTCTCCGCTTCCCTGGAAGGATCAAAAATGGCAGAAATTTCATATTTTGAAAAAAATGGAGGACCCGTTGTTTGTGACGTGTACCCAAACGATGAAGTGTGTAGGTCAATTAAGTGCTTTGAAAATATTTACTGAACACACGTCTTCTAATTTTCACGTGTTACACGAGGCATGTAGTTGCTTTTTAACCCCCCCAGGTGCATGAGCCAATGAGCCGAGAAATTATCAATGCGTTGTATTTTTTTATTATGGTCTTCCAAAAAATAATCAAACACCTTTCACAAAAATACTTTGAAAGCTTATACGTTACACTGTGGGACCTATGTGTCCCTATGTAGCTTAAGGAAATCATACATTTACTTGGGCTTCCTAGCTGCTTCCACCGTAAGACTCCATAAAGCCATTTCTTCGTGTAGGAAAGCACAAGAGAACATTGCAAATGTTGCAGTAGGTAAATGTGGGGATTTCAAGCTTTGAGTTCGAACGATTCGTGCACATCTTTCGAGCGGGATCTTTTGGAATTTAGCGTGCGGGAGCTTCTTGCCTTCTTGCACATTATTATGGGCCTGCCTATCAGCTCGAGACTTCTGCTGCGCTCTCGGCTCAAAACATTTCGATAAGAACCCGTGCGACTGCTTGGCAGAACTGCAGCGAGGTCAGAGTGGGCATATTGGGCTCTTCAGCTGGCAGTTTGATGCACACAGTGTAGGCAATGTTTACTCCAATGTACAGGAATTCAAAGAACACTCGAAGGTAGTATTTTATTTTGGACTTTCAGTCCACTTCGTAGGCTACCTTCTTTAATTAAGCTGGCAGGAATGTGATAGCTTATCAAACGGTTGACAATTAGAAAGGCCTTTATTTGTTCTGCCGACGTTATGAAAACGTTTCCGTTTTGCTCAGCATGCCAAGTGCCTTTTTTTACAAGCATTTTTGACGAAGCTCTTCAACTTCATAACAACAAAAAATATATTTAGTTAATTAGATCCGCCGGTTGTTTGCAATGAGGATTACACTTTATTTCTCTCTGTCGCACGCCGGAATCATGGGGGATTCTCTGTTTTGTACATCTTCTTCCATTCGATGACACTCTGACTACACGCAAATTTTTGGGAGCAGTAATTGCGAGATGCTTGGCAGAAACACCATCCATTTGTGGCTTTTTTTTTTCGATGGCTTTGAGTGTTCAGGCTTCTCTGGGTGTTCTGCGTTAATTCCTGCACCAACGCTGTCAACATATTTTTTGTCAAGCTGTAAACCAGGCTCATCGTTGTTGTCATGAAACAAACTTTTAAAGAATCTTTTCTTCCGATACTATGGATTTCTGTTGTTTTCCTGTCATAATTTTTGAACATTAAAGCGTTTATCTAAATAAACCAGGCCGTACGTGAACGCACAAAGTATAAAAATTTATTAATTTCAAGCTGCTCTTAGAACGCAAAGGTGCAACCCCACAAGCGAACGCCGCCAATTGGCATCCAGAATTATGTCACGCTACACTGGGACGCATATGTTTCAACGCTTCTTTCTCGATAAAAAAAGTTGTTTATACTCTTTTAAATTCAAGAACCTTGGTTTATCAAAAACCCTTGATCACGGCATTCTATATTCCACACACTGTGTTTCTTCATTGATTAGAAAAACCTGCAAAACAAGTACTTAATTCGTCGACGGCCAAACACCCATTTGTGGCGTGACTGCACCAACGTTTCGTCATCCTTTTGGCGTAGAGTTGTAAACCACAATCATATATTTTGGTAACGGAAACTCGGTAAATTGCCCTCAGTATAGGTTTCTAGGGGCAAAACGTATTTGTCGAGACATGATTAAAATTCGGGGACATATGTGCCCCATGTACGTTAAGGGGTTGGAGGTTTCCTCGTGGAAGTACGCGAGGCATGTTGTTTATATTTCGTTTATATACGTAAGAAGCATGTAGTGAGTTACAACGCTAAATGTTTAATCTGTCTACGCTAATCACAGCATTTGTGTAAAGTTATTTATTCAAGCATTCCAGGGTGTCATACAGCCGTTATGCGCACTGCTTCCCAGAGTACTAAAACCACCCTACAAGCACATTGTAGAGTGGTTGTAGGGCTTCCAATTCGGTGAAACCTTTACGTTTCTACCTGAATTATAAGCGTTACAGTGATTAAATCCTCGATTTTCTTTTTTTTTTCTTTTTCATGCATTATACGAGGTATGTAGTTAATTTCTCCGGTTTTCCCGGTGAACTAAATTAATCAGCTTGTTTATATTTGGTGATAGTGAGGGGTACGTACGTTATGGGTAAAATGTAGGCAAACCCCAAGTGGGTGGGGGTATTGTAGCTTTTGCAATAATTGCATGTGGAAGTGATCTCGCAAGCTGTGAGTCTGTTTTACGAGCGGAACAAAATTTATCCCGCTGCCCTGGCACAACTACAAATGCAACCAAGATCAAACTCAGTTAGTCTAGGGGGAACGATATTGCAACTTGTGTACAAAGTTAAATGCTTGTGGATCCAAGTATAGCCTTTGTGAAAAGTTAAGGCGAAAGCCCAACCCACATGGAGCGATTTTCTTGCAAAAAAACAAACGCTTAACCTTGCACTCGGCCGCGCAACGCTTGAAACAGCGAAGCTGGGCGACCGTAGCCCAGCATTTTCCGGAAGTGCGCGCGAACTTTTTATCTTAGTACTCATGATGATTATAATTTCTTTTCGCGCGTGTCGGACTTACGGCCGTCACTGCGCGTTGCATAGAGCAGCTTTCAACACCTACACCGCGTTGCAATACCGACAACGCGTTCCAGCAGACCCGCTCCATGAATGCATCTCTCTCTCTCTCTCATTTTCTTTATCTCTTTCCCGAGCAAAGCGCGCAAAACCTCTTCTTCACCTCGCAGAGCACGAGCGTGCGAACGCGCCAGCTGTGGACGAAGACAACGACGCTCGAACGCAATCATATGGTTTCGCATAAATGCTTGTTCTGCCAGCGTGGCTGTATAGCCTAGTGGTTACGACGCGCCTTGGGAACCTGGATACGTGGGCTCGAATCCCACCTCGACAAGAAACTTTATTTCTTGATACAAACCACGAACCACAAATTACGGCTGGCTTAAACAGCTTCGCTGTTAAAATTGGCGAACGACCACGCGCGGCGTCCGCCCGGCGGCAGGCGGCTGTTGGCCGTCGATCAAGGCGGGCTAGATATGTTCGCCGGCGGTCAACCGCTCACCGGAAGCGGCGAATGAGGGCTGTCAGCCCGGAACAATCAGGGCGCGGTCACGTCCGACTTCCTGCCGCCGAATTTGAATCTGCTAGCTAGCCAAAGAGCGAACATGGCGACAAAAGCTGCGCGCATCGCGAACAATGATCGACTGATCACAGCTGCACAGGCGTGACCAATATGGTTCAGCTGCAGATACAAAACTATTTTAGATGCGAGAGAATCTTATGCTCGGGGCAGTGTCCGTTCTGCGACGTCCGCACCCATACTGCGCATGCGCTACTCTCCCTCATGCTCCTCTCCTACGCACGTGTGCGCTCTCCTCATCCCCTCTCCCCCTCTCCGCCACAGGTGCGGCGCAGCAAATCATTACATATAACTCTCTCTCACTCTCTCTCTCCCTAAGGGTACGCCGGTAGGCGGCTGCAAGTGTCGCGGCGCAGTATAAAGCGCGTGTACGCTGTGCTTCCGTCATTCTCTCTGTGTGCAACGATGCGCGAAACGCCATGAACAACGTCAACGTCGGCGCTAGTTGCAGCGGCAGCGCCACCACCGCGGAGCTGAGGAAGGCTCGGGAAGCCGAACGTAAACGTCAGCGTCGGCAAGCGGACCCCGAACTTCGGGCCAGGGAAACCGAACGTAAACGTCAACGTCGGCAGGAAACTTCTACGAAAGCAACACGGGCTCGGCACGCCCTTGAGTGTCACCACTCAAAGGCACAACGGAGAGCACTCGGCCGTCCGACTATCCTTCCACGGTGACAACAACATCGTCATCATGACGCTGTATCTCAAACCCAACATCTCAAGAGAAAGCGTCGAACTTTACCTCGCAAAGAGCATGGTAGAGTACACCAAGACCTACAGACACACGCCCTTCATACTCGCAGGGGACTTCAACGTAGACATACTGACAACCGATTGGCTGGTGCAGCACATGAAGGACGCATACTCTTTGCGATGCATTTCCCAAGATCACAAGCAACCCACCACCAACAAGGGAACGTGCATAGACCTCGTCTTCGCAAATTTCACACTCGACCCTCTGCAGCAAGACCCATTGATGCTACACTTCACCGACCACAAAGCCATCGTCTTCAAGATACCGCGCGCACCGACGCTAGGAATCACGTACGATCTCTAAATAAAGACGCAACAACCCCGTACAAACGTCTCCTCTATTCTCGATACATTCTCTCACTCAAAATTTATATCACTTCATTATAACCGGTTCGCAAAAGCTTCGCTTTACATAGATTCCGAAGTTGTTCGTTGGATTGTGTGTTTCTTTTTTTTTTGTAACATGTAGGCAAAAGCCATTACCAGAATGTTTAATGAAACTAAAGAAATGTAAGAGACAATAAATAGAGAACAAACTGGCCACTAAAATGCAAAAAAAAAAGAATTTATCGTTTTCACGCAAACATTCGGCAGTATTTCGGCTGGCATCGTGGCTGGCGTGTATTACCCACAAAGGACCGCGTCGCGTCGTGGGGAACAGGCCCCACCGCTTTTTACCCAATGTGTCTGCAAGCGATTATTTTATTCCGATAGCAATTATATGGACACTCCAAAGCGGATTTCTGCCGTCGTCGTCGTCGTCGCCGTGAGGTTCCGTATCACGTCAACGGCGATGAAATCGTCGCCGCGCTCCGGACGCTGTATGTGCGAGTGAAAAGGAGCGAGGGACGCGCGCTTTCACGGGGAGCGAACGCACGTCGGAGAGCAAACGCGCGTTCTGCACCGTGCTCCCTGAAGGGCTGCGGAATTAAGCGTCTCTTGCTCCTTTACAATCACGATATATAGAGAGCAAGCGCGACTTTTTCAGTCGCGCGAAAGGCCGTGGGGGGACGGGAGGAAGGGAGGGGAGGGGACGTGCGGCACCAAATGCGTATTTATATATATGGTGATTGTAAAGGAGAAAAGAGACGCCTACTTCTGCAGCCCTTAAGCGAGCACGGCGCAGAACGCGCGTTTGTTCTCCGCCGTGCGTTCACTCCCCGTGAAAGACGCGCCCCTCGCGCCCTTTCACTCGCACATACAGCGTTCGGCGCGCGGCGACGATTTCATCTCCAAATGACGTCATACGGAACCTCACGGCGACGGCGACGGCGACGGCGACGGCGACGGCGACGCCGACGGCGACGGCGACGCCGACGGCAGAAATCTGCTTTTGAGTGTCCATATAATTGCTATCGCAATAAAACGTTGCGAGGCGAGAAGGTGGGTAAGATTTCAGACGCTGCTCGACGAGTTTCCCATTCTGATCTCGTCGAAAACCTCCGAGCCGCCCCCAGAGGCACCGGCTAAAGTCCCTATATAAGAAAAGTACCGCCATCTACTCTTTCCTCCGCCGCCTCCTCTCCTAAAGCGCTTGCTTTTTTTCTTTACTTTTTGCTTGCGAAAGCCAAGTCGACGGTGGCGCACCTAGAAAGTCCACGTTGAAGCTTTCAGGCCGGGCGCGCGCAGCCGCCGCCGCCGGCGACTGCGGCTGCGCAGAGGACTTTCAACATGGCTCTGAGGCGGAAAAAAAGAAAATATAAAGAAGTGAAAAGCGCGCGCTATCATCGTCCAATCGGAGATACAGGAGAGAGAGAAGCGGCGTTTATCAAAGGATGGCGGTACTTTTCTTATATAGTGACTTTAGCGAACGCGGGCAAAACGCCGACGGCGTCGACAGCAGTTCTGCGCGTTGCTGGTGCTGCTGCATGTCCAAGTTTATACAGCTGATAAAACTATTATCCTTACTCCGTATAGCTCTCTACTAATTTGCTATCGCAATTGATGCTTCGCCTTTCGGGTGAAACTGCGACATTTTTATATAAAAACGTTGCGAGGCGAGAAGGTGGGTAAGATTTCCGACACTGCTCGACGAGTGTCCCATTCTGATCTCGTCGAAAACCTCCGAGCCGCCCCCAGAGGCACCGGCAACAGTCACCAACGCCGCCCGCGTTCGGTGCAAACGCGGGCAAAACGCCGACGGCGTCGACAACAGTTCTGCGCGTTGCTGGTGCTGCTGCATGTACAAGTTTATACAGCCGATAAAACTACTATCCTTACTCTGCATGTCCAAGTTTATACAGCCGATAAAACTACTATCCTTACTCCGTATAGCCCTCTACTAATTTGCTATCGCAATTGATGGTTTCCCTTTCGCGTGAAACTGCGACATTTTTTATATAAAAATGTTGCGAGGCGAGAAGGTGGGTAAAATTTCCGACGCTGCTCGAAGAGTGTCCCATTCTGATCTCGTCGAAAACCTCCGAGCCGCCCCCAGAGGCACCGGCAACAGTCACCAACGCCACGCGCGTTCGGTGCGAACGCGGGCAAAACGCCGACGGCGTCGACAACAGTTCTGCGCGTTGCTGGTGCTGCTGCATGTCCAAGTTTATACAGCTGATAAAACTACTATCCTTACTCCGTATAGCTCTCTACTAATTTGCTATCACAATTGATGGTTTCCCTTTAGCGTGAAACTGCGACATTTTTATATAAAAACGTTGCGAGGCGAGAAGGTGGGTAATATTTTCGACGCTGCTCGACGAGTGTCCCATTCTGATCTCGTCGAAAACCTCCGAGCCGCCCCCAGAGGCACCGGCAACAGTCACCAACGCCACGCGCGTTCGGTGCGAACGCGGGCAAAACGCCGACGGCGTCGACAACAGTTCTGCGCGTTGCTGGTGCTGCTGCATGACCAAGTTTATACAGCTGATAAAACTACTATCATTACTCCGTATAGCTCTCTACTAATTTGCTATCGCAATTGATGGTTCGCCTTTCGGGTGAAACTGCAATATTTTTTATATAAAAAAATGACAGCAGATCCACGAGGTGAATGATGATGAGTGGGCGAAGCTCCGGAGGGAATCATCGGATCTCCCGCTTAAGGGGACGCTAGCACAAACGCGTTAGAAACGTGCAGTACTCTCTAGTAAGGGGGAGCGGCCACAGCGTCTTACGCCGCCATTTACACATGCCGGAACGTGCACCGCGTTTGCCGACGCCATCACATGACTGCTGAGAGAGTATACCCCCCCCCCCCCCCCCGTATTCATAAACGCTCCTCGACTTGAACTTGACTTGCCACCGCTTTGGGCAGCGCGTTCGAAACGCGTTGAAGGTAAGGTGGAGAGGCCACAGCGTCTTACACCAGCTTCTTACACGGGCCGTAACGCGCTAGTACAAACGCGTTAGAAACGCGCTAGAAACGCGGCCTTTCGTTAATGTTGGGTATTTATAGCCATCGTGGTGCGTTTGTCCATGTCCGCTTCGTGGCGTAGTGGGCTAACGCCGCGCGCTCGGAAGCGAGGGGTCCCTGGTTCGATTCCGCGCTACGGACACAATTTCGGAATTTTTTTCTCATTTTTCTCAGGCTGGTTACACACTACTACTACTACTACGACGGGGACGGAACGGGTGCCGCCATAAGGAGCTTCGCCCCTAAAACGTTGCGAGGCGAGAAGGTGGGTAAGATTTCCGACGCTGCTCGACGAGTGTCCTATTCTGATCTCGTCGAAAACCTCCGAGCCGCCCCCAGAGGCACCGGCAACAGTCACCAACGCCACGCGCGTTCGGTGCGAACGCGGGCAAAACGCAAACGGCGTCGACAACAGTTCTGCGCGTTGCTGGTGCTGCTGCATGTCCAAGTTTATACAGCTGATAAAACTACTATCCTTACTCCGTATAGCTCTCTACTAATTTGCTATCGCAATTTATGGTTTCCCTTTCGGGTGAAACTGCGACATTTTTTATATAAAAACGTTGCGAGGCGAGAAGGTGGGTAAGATTTTCGACGCTGCTCGACGAGTGTCCCATTCTGATCTCGTCGAAAACCTCTGAGCCGCCCCCAGAGGCGCCGGCAACAGTCACCAACGCCACGCGCGTTCGGTGCGAACGCGGGCAAAACGCCGACGGCGTCGACAACAGTTCTGCGCGTTGCTGGTGCTGCTGCATGTCCAAGTTTATACAGCTGATAAAACTACTATCCTTACTCCGTATAGCTCTCTACTAATTTGCTATCGCAATTGATGGTTCGCCTTTCGGCTGAAACTGCGACATTTTTTCATATAAAAACGTTGCGAGGCGAGAAGGTGGGTAAGATTTCCGACGCTGCTCGACGAGTGTCCCATTCTGATCTCGTCGAAAACCTCCGAGCCGCCCCCGGAGGCACTGGCAACAGTCACCAACGCCACGCGCGTTCGGTTCGAACGCGCGTGGCGTTGGTGACTGTTGATAGTATACTATCCTTACTCCGTATAGCTCTCTACTAATTTGCTATCGCAATTGATGCTTCGCCTTTCGAGTGAAACTGAGACAAATTTTTCTTCCTAGTGGCATCCCCTTTGAAACGAGTCGGCAACGAGTACCGTATATACTCGTGTGAGGGCCGCACTTCTTTTTCTCAATTTTGATGAGGTGCGGCATTTACACGGGACCGAATCTTTTGGTCAAAAGGGTGCTGGCGCAACCTGGGACTTGTGCATAAAGCCCCTTCCTTGTGCACACCCCGGCTCTCGCCATCTAGTAGCCGCATGTGCAAGTACGCAGAGCGCAAAAATTCGCCGATGCACGCTCGCGGCCTCGGCGAACCGAACGCGATTGCTTTTCTGTTGGAAATGTTTTTTTCCAAATTTTTGGCTGCCAAGTTGGGGGTGCGGCCCTTAGACGAGCCTATACAGTAGCCACCAAGCGTGCTTGATTCAATAAGGCGTTTATGCATCTATTGCAGTCTGGCATTTTGCATATATTTTCTCTCTTCATTAAAACCTCGATCTCTATATTGTATATTACAGATTTTTTATATAGATTTTTACTGCTTAGTTAGAGTTGCTACCTTAATTGCAAACTTTTTATTTTGCAACTTTCCACTTTTTGTTGACGGCCTAAATAAAAAAATCTGCTCGCTGCAGTCACTCTAAATTTGTCTTTTAAATGCAACGAACCTTATCAAAATGGCCGCAGTGGTTGTTGAGAAGGATTGGCTTCTCGCCTACGTTTACTTTTGATCCCGTGTACGCATCGGCCAGCGCAACGAAATCAGTGTTGTATTTTTTTTTTCCTCGCGCGGACGTTTGTCTACTCCATTCGTCACGGCCTTCAGTTCCGCATTATATACGCGTGCTGATGTACAAGGTCCTGGTTGGGTTAGGTATGATTAAAGCTTACGTGAGCTCCATGCGCCGTGCACTAAACTTCATCTGGACGCGATGACGACGATCCGTCGTCTAGCAAGCCCCACCTCTCCCTAACCTTACGTGTTCCTTACCTATTTTACCAGCTGGCCGAAGAGCTTGCGCTAATTATCTTACATCTTACTTCTGTATCAGTAGTTCGTGTTTCAATGTGATAGCAATTACACGGACACTCCATGGAGAACATCCGTCGGCGTCGTCGGCCCCGCCCTGAGGGATAAGATGGTGGCTGCTCGCCGATAGTTGCTGCAGTTGCGCGGAAAAGCATGCAAGGGCGAGCCGAGAAGAATGGTGGCTTGAACTTTCATAAACCGTGTGTCGTAAACACGTAGGTTATGTTCCCACGCCGCATTAGGGGCTATGACAATTAATTCTGGCTAATTGACTTCTGCGCCTTTGTGCCGCGCGCCCCGCACGGCACGCATTTGTCGCCCCTCTTCGGTCTCCATTCCACCCATGATTACACCCCACCGACGTCGGCGAGAGGTTGACGATAGAGGGAGCGCGCGAGGCCGGCGATGTGTGGCGAAGCGGATCGCGTTTTACAGCGCAGCTCTTGCGGCAAGCCTCGGCGTGACCGAGCGAACGAGCACAGCGAAGGATGAAAGAGCGAATGCGGAGCGCAGCGAGGTGATGAAAGACGGCGAGAGCGCGAAGAGGAAAGAGAAGGAGGAGGGTATGGCGAAAGCGTGAAAAGCGTAGTGCCGCGCAAGACGGGCTCTGCGGCGACGATGGCTACGAGATGGCGCCAGAGTACAAAGCACTGCATGAGCGGAGAAGGTCTGTCTGCGGCGGCTGCTGTGAATCGCGCCCACGCGTCACCCACGCGCTGCCTCTCGCGATCTCCCCCGATTAGCGAGGCCACACTTCGTTCCGTTTGCAACATGTCGCACGAGACAGATTGTGCGCGCCAGTCAATATATCGCGAAATGAAAACACCTATAGGGTTGCGCTCAAATTTCGCATTAGGGAGTATCGTAATCGCCGGTGAATTTTTTTTTCTTTTTTCGAGGCAATGCGACGAAGGTCTGCCATGCGGGGTGCGCGTCACAAAGGCACGTGTGAAGAAGCGGCCCACGCTTTTATTGCTTTTTATTTCGAGGATATTGCATTTTTTTCCTGTTGGTGCACACACCCAGTAGCCCGATTTTATTATAACCGACAACATGGCATGGGAGCATTGCAGAAAGCAGTTTATTTTACCATAGAACACATGCAAAAGTTGATAGTGCATCGGCTGCTCATTGTTATATCAGGTATATCGTTAAAACCGGTATCGTTATAGGTGTGGTCGACGACTGTACAGGGAAGACTTCGGAGATCTCGACCTATTTATTACCAAACGAGCGGAGTGAGCCGTTTCAGCAACCAGGAGCCGCAGTGCACCAGTTACGCTCACGACTGAAACATATTACGTTGCATACTGGAAGCGCAGAAGTGCACAAATAATGTTGCAGCTTGATGTAACCTTGCACCCGAAGTTGTAGATGTAGCATTTGTGAACTGATTATTTTGGAGACAGAGTCGCAGATAAAAAAAAACTGCACTGCAAAGCAAGCGCATAGCGAGACTTCTGCGACTGTGCTCCTTGCATAGCTTCCACAGTCTGGCCTGCTCTGTATTAAACAGAGAACATTATAATATGGGAGTCGAGGGTGGGACGAAGAGCGGGTACAGCATGCTCTTGTGGGAGGAGCTTTGTCACTGACTCCAGTAGCATGGGCAAACGTAACGAATGTGAAACCAATTGTCATGTATCGCAACTGCTGACCTCATGGAAGTGAATCAAGAAAGTTTCGCCCGATGGCAGCTATGGTGCGGCATTCATTTGTAACTCCCTAGTTTAAGCTCTTCACCATCTTAACAAATAAAGAAATCCTTCCCAGATGTATGCCAATCTCCTAAATATCATCAACCTAGAAGGCAGGCAAGGGCTAAGAATCTACAAAAGCGCTTCGGCTCGCATCCCGGAACAGTCTACACGGAAGTAGCTAAAATACAAATAACAGATACTGCCTAGCGGCTGTAAGCCAACGATCGACCATAGCAGCCTCTACCAAAGCAAAATCAGCCAGTACAGCAGAGGCGGTAGCAATCGCCCTAGCCATCAAGGATAAAGACCGAGAGGAGAGTCAGCCTTGGTACTCACAGACTCCCAAGTAGCCTGCCGCCTCTATTTGATTGGAAACATCCCCAAGGCGGCCTTAAATATTTTGGGACATGGCTTACAAGAATATCATACCATTGTGTGGTGCCCAGCACACACGGGACTGGAGGGAAACGAAAGGGCGGATCGGCTAGCTCGCGCATTTCACATCCGAACGCCGACGAGTCTTATCGACGAACCTCCAACAAACTCACGTGACATCTTGGAAAACCAGCAACGTGACCGCCAAAAATTTAGTAATCCGCACCCGGACCTTACAAGGGAACAGGCTCGTGACTGGCGCCGACTACAAACGAACACGTACACAAATCTATACCGAGAACACCATAATGCCCCACACAATACGCAGACATCTGTCCATGGAGTGGAGAGCGGCCCACTCTTGCCCACATTACGTGGGAGTGCTATTCGCGGCCCCTAAATATCAATTCCCCCAAATTAGGGCAAATAACCAGAAACAGGCAGTAGGAGACCTGGCTTGCTAGCATGGAACAGGAGAGCCAACTGGCTCTCCTCGACCAAGCCCGGCGAGCCGCTAAGGCCAGTGGAGCCCTGGACTGAGGGCCCCACCCACTCACCCTTCAATCCCCTTCATGGAATAAATGTTTACTACTACTACTACTACTACTACTACTACTACTACTGACAACTAATACATCAGAGACAGTGAAGCAGTACAAGCGAGTTCTCATACCCTTTGGAAGTATACTATGAATCTGTTTGCTGGCTGCAGCAGCAGTCGCTGCTGTTGCTGCATTCGAGCGTGATTGCGGCCGACAGCTACCACGCACACTGTTTTGCAGCATCACAATGTCAGCTTTCACCATTGCAGCCACAGAAGCACCTATATAGCTGACCTACAACGTGGGGGCTAGAATAACACAACATGAGAAACAAAAATTACAAATTACTGGTTAAAAATACCATGCATATAAGTTGTCTATTTGAATGAGATATATGGAAGGCAACTCTTATTTTAAAATCATTGATCATTACATTTCAAAGCGAATTTGGGGCTCTGACATGTTGCATTGCATTTATATTTGATATTGACCATGCTGTCACAAGCTGGCTCTCACGTAGCACAAAAGACCGTTGTGGAACTCTCCTTAACATTATCATCATCATCAGCCTATATTTATGTCCACTATACAGGACGAAGGCCTCTCCCTGCGATCTCAAATTACCCCTGTCTTGCGCTAGCTGATTCCAACTTGCGCCTGCAAATTTCCTAACTTCATCACTCCCCTTAGTTTTCTGCTGTCCTTGACTGCGCTTCCCTTCTCTTGGTATCCATTCAGTAACCCTAATGGCCCACCGGTTATCCATCCTACGCATTACATAGCCTGCCCAGCTCCACTTTTACCGCTTAATGTCAACTAGAATATCGGCTATCCCCGTTTGTTCTCTGATCCACACCGCTCTCTTCTTGTCTCTTCATGTTAGGCCTAGCATTTTTCGTTCTATCTCTCTTTGTGCAGTCTTTAACTTGTTCTCGAGCTTCTTTGTTAATCTCCAAGTTTCTGCCTCTTATGTTAGCACTGGTAGAATGCAATGATTGTACACTTTTCTTTTCAACGACAGTGGTAAGCTCCCAGTCAGGATTTGGCAATGCCTGCCGTATGTACTCCAACCCAATTTTATTCTTCTGTAAATTTCTTTCACATAAGAACCATCTTGAAATGCAGCGCAATGGGACAGCACAACAGAGAGGAAGACGAACACAGGCGCTAGACACACAGAAAGAAGAGCCCGATGCAAAATATACTTTAAAAGAGTTGAATGTTGGGCTAGTTGGTATTTTGACATAAGAACCATCTTGAAATCTTGAAATGCAGCGCAATGGGACGGCACAACAGAGAGGAAGCGCCTGTGTTCGTCTTCCTCTCTGTTGTGCCGTCCTATTGCACTGCATTTCAAGATGGTTCTTATGTCAAAATACCAACTAGCCCAACAATCAACTCTTTTAAAGTATATTTCTTCACATGATGAGGGTCCCCTGTGAGTAATTGACCTAGATAAACATACTCCTTTACAGACTCTAGAGGCTGACTGGCGATCCTGAATTCTTGTTCCCTTACCAGGCTATTGAACATTATCTTTGTCTTCTGCATATTAATCTTCAACCCAATTCTTACACTTTCTCGGTTAAGGTCCTCAATCATTTGCTGTTCTCCTTCCCCATTGTTGCTGAATAGGACAATGTCATCTGCAAACCGAAGGCTGCCGAGATATTCGCCGTTGATTCTCACTCCTAAGCCTTCCCAGTCTAAGAGCTTGAATACTACTTCTAAGCATGCACTGAATAGCATTGGAGAGATTGTGTCTCCTGGCCTGACCCCTTTCTTGATAGGCAACTTTCTACTTTTCTTGTGGAGAACCAAGGTTGCCGTGCAATCCTTGTAGATAATTGCCAATATATTCACGTATGCATCCTGTACTCCTTGGTTATGTAATGCCTCTATGACTGCTCGTATCTCTACTGAATCAAATGCCTTTTCATAATCTATGAAAGCCATATATAGAGAGGTTGATTGTACTCCGCAGATTTCTCTATTACCTGGTTGATGAAATGGATATGATCCGTCATAGAATATCCCTTCCTGAAGCCAGCCTGTTCTCGTGGTTGGCTGAAGTCAAGTGTTGCCCTGATTCTATTTGAAATTACCTTGGTGAATATTTACACAATACTGAGAGCAAGCTAATGGGTCTATAATTCTTCAATTATTTAATGTCTCCCTTTTTATCAATGAGTATAATGTTGGCGTTCTTCCAGCTTTCTGGTACACTTGAAGTCGTGAGGCATTGCGTATAAAGGGCCGCAAGCTTTTCAAGTATATGATGTCTCCTATATCCTTCACTATATCGACTGTTATTCCATCTTCTCCAGCAGCCTTTCCCCTGGTCATATCTTTCAAGGCCCTTCTAACTTTAGCGCTAGTTATAGAAGGGGCTTCTGTATCCTGTTCATCCCTACTTCGAATGAAAGTAGCTTGGCTGCTCTGGGTACTGTATAGGTCAGTATAGAATTCTTCCGCTGCTTTTACTATGTCATCGAAATTGCTAATATTACCCTGCTTATCTTTCAGTGCATACATTTTGCCTTGTCCTATGCCTAGTTTTCTTCTCACTGATTTCATGCTGCATCCATATTTCACTGCTTCCTCAATCTTTTCCATGTTATAATTTCGGATATCCCTAACTTTATTCTTGTTGATCAGTTTCGACAGTTCAGCAAATTCTATCTGACCTCTGGAGTTTGACATTTTAATGATTTGCCGTTTCTTTATTAGATCCTTTGTTACTTGGGAGAGCTTACCTACTGGTTGCAACCTTGGTGCCTTACCTCCCACTTCAATTGCTGCTTCTGAGGTCAAGCCTAGTTACGGTTTCATTCATTACCTCTATGTTGTCTTTATCTTCCTTTTCTAAAGCTGCATATTTGTTTCTGAGCACCAGCCTGAATTGGTCTGCTTTTACCCTTACTGCGTCTAGGTTGGCCTGTTTCCTCTTGACTAATTTCACTCTTTCACTCGTCAAATTTAGAGAAATCCTAGACCTCACTAACCTATGGTCACTGCACTTTACCCTACCTAACACTTCTACATCCTACATTACACTGGGATCGGCAGAGAGTATGAAATCTATTTCATCCCTTGTTTCTCCATTAGGGCTTTTCCAGGTCCACTTCCTGTTGCTGCGCTTCCTGAAGAAGGTATTCATTATTCGGAGCCTATTCCTTTCCGCGAATTCTACTAACATCTCTCCTCTTGCATTTCTAGAATTGATGCCGTAGTTGCCAATTGCTTGCTCACCAACCTGCTTTTTCCCCACTTTTGCATTGAAGTCGCCCATGACTACAGTATACTGAGTTTGCACCTTTCTCATTGCTAATTCAACATCTTTAACAGATTCGCTGAAATTTCTTGAAAACCCACTTTGTTTGAAGCCAGAATAATGCTAGCATCCTGCTCACCAAATGTTCACCTGCTAGGTTAACCAGTTCTGTCTCTTCAGAGTCATGAATGACAAGCACATTACAGAATCGGGTATACTAAATACCTGTGATGTCAACACTCACTCAATCACTGAATGAGGTTATACATAACGCAGGAGACAAAACAACAAAGGCCACTAGGGACCCATTTAATGTTGTCTATGCACTTTCACAAGGGCGACAACCACTCCACAGAACAAGGAAGACTGTCACTAATGAAACACTTTCTTTGCTGGCAACACAAAAACACCAAAATTGCATTACAAGGACACATCCAAATGTGAACTTCATAGTGACGTAACTAAGCACACAACAATACCTTATTTGTGGCATTTGTAACAAAGGCCGATTTGACTGCATAGCAAAAGCACGTGACAAGAGTTACAAGTCAAGTATCAATAATTAAACTCACCGGGATTACAAGTTATAACCTGAATTATGAGAAATTCGAATTATGCACTTACGTACAGCACAATAAGGCATGGCTCCAAACGGAATTAGGAATTATTATACTGCTATGAAGAAAAATGCTCGCGGTTATGCGTATGTTGATGGCACACAGTACAGGTGACAGAACTACAGTACAGTCGAGCCCATTTATGAAAACCAGTTTTAATCGTTTTTCCTTTCCGCGCACACACCCAGTGGCCAGATTTAATTGTTATAACCGATAATGCGGCACGGGAGCATTCTAGTAAGCGGCTTATTTGCCATAAAACACACAAAAGTTCATGTGGCAGCTGCTCATTGCTAAATCTGAGTATTGTTAAAGAGCCCCTCACCAGGTCTGGCCATATTGAGCTGACAAGTGCCGTGCATACAAAGGCAGCTAACAATCATGTCTGCTAGGTATTACATCCGTACGCGCCGCGGAAAGAAATTAAATTACAAACCCAACGCCATTTGCCCTTCTGGTGGGCGCCGTGCTCCCAGCCAGAGAGTCGACATCAATCGCACCAGTGCACCTACGTACATGGCAGTGCTGGCTGTTATGTCACTTACAGTGACACGCTAGTAACAATTACTGTAATTGTCACTTACAGTGGCAGCAGGTAGTAACAATTATCGGTTATAACAATTAGATTTTATTGGCACTTAAATACTGTTGTATCTAAATGGGGTTGACTGCACTACACCACTACACGATCGCATAGCAACACCTGTCCACATACACAGCTGTCTGATCACTAGATGTGGGCATTATTTTGACCAATTCATACTGCGTGAATGTCCTTTCATCCGCTGTTTCGGTACTTTACCTCTGCACTGGCAAGACATTAATGTTTGAACTGAAAGCACTGATGTAATAATGTGGCTTTAATATGCCATGAAGACATTGGAGGCCAATCAATATATTCTTATTTGGTATGAATTACCTAACATTTTAAATTATCCATGCTTGAATTGTTGCGATTCAGCTGTATTTTGGCAAGCAGTGTAATAAGCCGCTCTTGTTGTTTGGGATAAATGTGAAAAGGACAACTGTCAAATAACGAAAGCATTCTACTATTTTGCAAAATAAAGTTAGAAACACAGGCCGCACTTTGTCATACGTATTGTGCAAATGACAAACTTTCACAGTTGCTTCAACGCAGAAAGTGCATGTATAATCAGTGTCACCTTAACACATTGAGGCAAGAAAACACAGGCAGCACTTTGTCACATGTATTGTGCAAAAGACGAACTTTCACAGTTGCTTCAACGCAGAAAGTGCATGTGTAATCAGTGTCACCTCAACACACTGAGGCAAACCCCCATCTTTATAAGGTGTGCGTTTTTGCTCTTCTACGATCGGTGCCACCTCAAAAGGTGCCAGCACCCTTAGGCATAAAACATTTCCTGGAACACTTTCTACAGCTCAATACTTTACGGCTTCACTTTCCGCATACAAAGCTTTAGGGCCCAGTCAGCATGCTTTTAAACGTGTAGCAGTGAAACCAGTGACCTCACATAATATACATGCAAACTCATTAGTCAAAGCAGCTTCAGTTGTTAACTGAACAGACCATGTTAATGACGCATAGCCCCCTCACAGAACACTAAATAATGCCACAGTGGTATTCAATATGCAGAAGACACTGATTTCAAGCCATTAACATGGAATGAATACAAGGACATTGTTAGTTACAGACTACTGGGAAATCATCCCATCATGCTGTCACATCAATCATGTTATGTTGCACATAAGCGCCACTAAATGTCATCAAAACATAACAATGAAGCAAAAGCCCCACATCACTCAATCTAAATGTAGAAATGAAAAAAAGAAAAACATGAAAACAAATGTATAAGTGCAGTCAACACTAACAGTGCAAGTGTGCAAACAGAGGGGGAAATAGTGAAACATTACATCCTGTGACTCGTAAAGATACTCATAGTATTTGGGCTATGCAAACTGACTGCAGCGCACGATGCCTAGCTGTTTATATATCACAATGCCCCTTGTCTCTACAGGAAGGAAATAAATAGGCTGCAGTTTCTCCTGGCTACAGCTTGGCTTGGCAGAGCTCTGCGTTCGTTGACGACCTCGAGGCCACGGAAAGGAAAACATCTGCATGGAAGCAAAGGCCCTGTTTCATTTCTGTGTACACTGAATGCAACAATGTGTGAACTTGATTTTTCGAAACAGTAAAGTTGACAATTTGCATGTTCTGAGCTCCCTGCTGCATGTACAGGGATAACATTTGGCTCAGATGTTTACGAAAGTATTGCCCGGTGCTTAGGCATGCTCAGTTACCATGTTCATGAAGTGTTGTGGGTCCCTTTAACGACAGCACAATTTAAGGCGCAGCTTTTTATCAAGCTTCACTATTGCATCTGGCAAATCACCAATTGAAAGTCAACAGTTCAACGTTCAGTGAAAAAAATCACTTCTTATTGTAGTCCGTTTTATACTTAGTAGGCAACGGTATGAAGGCTGGAGACGTTTTTCACTGTTCACACTCGCAACTAAGAGATAGTGCACCACATATGGCAAAGAGATGTTGGTATGCATCATGTAATTTGATATAATTTGGAACATTATATGTTGCAAAATACAACATAATGGTTACGTGGAATGTGCCGCAGATAAAGACCTACAGTCGATTCCCATTAATTCAACCTCAGTTACTACAACTTCTGGCTTAATCGAATGCACTGGTAAGTCTCGGCGGGAAACCATACATTGCCATGGAAGGAAAACTCAGTTCAAACCCGAAAGTATGCCATTTTGATAACCCGACCCCCACCGACACCCCCTCATGATGCAGTGGCTACTAAAAGCTTGCAAACACAAGAAATAAGCAGACGGTGCTACTGCTTCCCCAGGCGTGAAGCTGTTTATCTTTAACTTTTATCAGCCGGCACTCCTTCCACCCATGAAGGCATCTATTCCTGCTTGTTTCGTGTCATGGCCAACGCCGAGGCAGCGTTTAAACATGCCAGCGTACTTCGCATCATGCTGGCTGAGTTGTGCTCTAAGAGCAAGAAACGAAAAAGAAATTGCAGACTACTTTAAGCAATAAAAAAAACCTGAATCAGTTTATTTGCCACTGTTTGATAATTTGACTGTTCGGATAATACGATCGAACTTAGTGGTCCCGCAAGGGTCGAATTAACGGGAGTCATTACCAATTAACAAGTGTAGAGGTACATTTTTGCGACTTGCGGCTACAGTGCACTGGCTCGCCGCCAAGACATAGTACGTCACATACCGGAAGCACAAATGTGCACAGAATGCAAGTTGTTGTAATATGTGAAGTAGCTATTCCGTAGAAAGCATCGCAGATCAAAAAGAACTGCACTGCGAAACGCATGGAGCGGGACTTCTATGACCGCAGCACTTGCACAGCTTCCGCTGCATTGCCTGCTAAGTATGAAACAAAGTATCGACTCAGCAGCAAAAGAGCCTGTAAGAAAGCAAAAACTTTCCTAGCCTATACAAAGGCAAAAGCATAAGTGAAATCGTGTTTATGCCAGGAATACAGTAGAACCTTGTTGATACGATCCCGTTCCGTATGATTTCCCGGTGCCAACGTTCGCGATCGAGAACACAAAAAAAAGCTGCCCTATAGAATTACGATTCTTCTTCACCAGTTCATACGTTCCCGGAAAACAAGACCTTTCGGCACCAGCGTTCAGTACATCGCCAAGCTGCAGTCGTATGATAAGTTTGTCGGCTGCTAGATCCCATGTCAACAAGAAAAGGGGCGAGACACGCGTAGTAGCTTCACTGCAGTATTTGCCCGCCCGTCTCACGTGAAAACACCAGCACACACTCAGTTTCCTATTCCAGTAGCAGAAAATCTCTCCCAGATCATCGCACGCTGCATTTCCAGCTATCGCCACCCACCCTATTGCAATAAGCATCTTCCCCTATTTGCTTCACAGTGGTGTGGCATGGTGCTGTTGGAAGCGCCTTTAATAGGCGATAACCCAAACGGGCTGCCGTTCCCTGCTGCAGACGGCACAAAGTGAGTGTCACGTTTCAATCACTTCCTGCGCCGCTCACCAGCTTGATTTCATTTCGATTTCCCATCGCCTACTATGCAATAGGAAAACGACAATGTGCGTCTTCGGGTCGCTCGGGCTCCACGAGGTTGACGCACATTGACGTCTCGTGCCGCAACCGCATGCCAATCTGCTGGCAGCGCTAGGCCTAGTGGCTGTATGTTATGTCGCTACAAATTAAAAATATGCATTTTGTTAAATGCATATTTATAGTCATGGCTATAGAGTCCAACAATATTTTGTGTACGTATAGCAAATTTTGGGCAGAAATAAAATAATATAAAGCAAAGGTTTCTCTCACCGATGCTCTCCAGAACCTTGGCAATTATGTCAGCATTCGGGATTAAGACGGCGGCACCATTCCTGCAATATGATTCAAAAGAATGTTTCCCAAGTGCCGCAGCAAAATCATCACAAGAGGCACTTAACCTGTTCTCACAAGAGTTGGTGTACGACACTTCAACAAAACTGAGCGCAAAGAGCCATGCGTAAAAAGGCGTGTTTCATGCATAATCAGCGTGACTTCATCTTTGTCTGCACTCAACGAAGGTCTTGTTTTTGAACATCTGGGTATGACTTGTGCATACACGTTCTTCTTAGGATGTGGCTATAGCTGCCCAGCACATGGCCTCCAAAGTGGGAACAAATTTCTGTGTTCTTCCCTGACTATGAACAGCTGCAAGTGAGCACTCGCCTTGACTTTTTTTAAAGAAAAAAAAAAGAAGAAATGAAAATGAAAGTGAATAAAAAGAGAACTTGTCGCCAGTTTGTCACCAGTACAAGCCAAGCTCACGATGCTTGCATGACGGTTGTGGTGCTCCACCAAATGAGCTACAGTCATGGGTTCAATCCCGGCTGCAGCAGCCACATTTTTGATGGGCCCAGAACGATGGAGCCAGAATTTTGATGAGGCCCCATTGATTACGGCGAGCCTCATAAATAGATGGTGGTTTTGGCGCATAAAACCACAAAACGTGCGTCAGTCTACCTCCAACCTCCACAACATGCAGAACCTGTGGGTTTGGCTCGCACTAGCATGCCTGCCAACTCTCCCGAATTTTTCATAAAGTTTACGAATTTGGGCTTGTTCTACGATTTTACGAAAGTTGTATCAAATTTTACAAAGAATTCTGTTCGCGAATATTTTCGCTGTTCCACCTTTGCAGATATTTTCAGAAATACCCAGATGGTCAAAGGGCAACAGAGGGATACTTGCTTCATGCAGTTTTAGTCAGACAAGCATAAAATCGGCAACATAAACGTCGCTAATAGTCACTGCTCTCTCAAAAACATTGTGCTGCTTGTCAGTTTAATGCTTTTCAATGTTCGTTGCGTCCCCAGGGTATCCCCAAAGAAGTCCGAATAACAGCCCCCCCCCCCCCTTCCTGGTCGCCCTCCGCCCCAGGTCGTGTCTGCGGGATTTTACGAATTTTAATGTTCACGGGTTGGCAGGCATGCACTAGTCGCCACTTGTATCCTCTTTATTATCCATTTTACTTCATTAAGGGTACAAAGTTTATATTGAAATTAACCTTCAGCTCAATTTATGAGAAGGTTTCCCCAGCACTTTTCTTGGCTTGTTTTTCAGGCTTCAATTAATTGATACTAGAAATTAAGCTTCTCACAGTGCCTTTTATCCTTGTCACTCCAGGCAAGAATCTCGCATGTAAGCCAGTATTCAGTAGCCCTGCTTGATGCAGAAATGATGCCTCTAGACTCGGATTACTCTCATCAGCTGATGTCTGTTTTGCTGTTTTTGAATTGCGGGCGGTTGGTGACAATCTCTATTTTTTCGTTATCCTTGCGCGCTGTTTCCGGCTGTTTGTGATTAGTATGGAGCACACACTGTCAGCAAGGTTTAAAAAGCATGGTCATCCAGAATACAAGCACAGAGCTCATGTTGCATTTCTTTATCGTTCTGCGCTGCATTGCAGTTATAAGATGGAAGCTTGCCAACTTTCCTGACTCTGTCATTTTGTAATAACAGAATTAAGGTAAATATACTTGAGCTAAATTAAGAAGCCAAGTACAGGCAGTTATTCCACCTGGACCGCAGGCTCATTCACATTCACATTTCACACAGAGATGGCATTTCACGATGCATTTTGCAGCAAAGCTGTCTATGTCTAGGCCATGGCAGTCGCGAGGAAAACCTATCATCATCACCAATGGCTCGAGCGTCGTCGTCTCCTTCCACAGCTGGCTCGTTGGTGACCCTCGGCACGACCACATGAACGCGTTCATCGTCTTCTTCCACACCTGGCTTCGTTGCCGCTAATCATTCCAGCGCAGAATTTAACTTCTGTCGTCTTAATGGGGAAGCCGCGTGCAGGTGGCGCCACCATGTTGTCCCTGAGAAAGCCTACACTCGTCTGGCTCTACCACAGATAACACACGCTTCCAATTTATTCTGAGTAAGACACCTGCATAATGCATCGAACACGCAGTTAAGCAATGAGCGCTGCTAAATGCCACTTGTGTGCAAAATGCGAGCGCAAGTGAGCCAATGGCCTAGCTGCAAAAGACTTTTACACCTCGCTTGTCAGTATACAAGCAGCGAAAATGAGAGCAGACGAACACCACGTTAGTGCCGTGTCCCTCCCACGTCTGCGCAATTGATACATAGCCTGTGCTTTTTGCGCTTTGAAAAAGGTTTCCGTACCGCTTCTCCTTGTGAGCAGCCCCCAGGTTGCAGAGGCAGATGAGGCAGTTGTTGAGCATGTCGAGAGAGAGCACCCGGTAGTCCGTGAGATGGCCCTGGCGCAGACGCTTCTCCGCGGCACACTGGCACTTCCGCACTAGCTCGGGCAGGGGCACCTCCACCACATCACTGGGCTGATCGCGCAGGAAGTCGCACACCGTCTGTGGAGGGCAAGGAATAGGAAGGATGGCATCGTTAATGCAAGCCATCACGGTCATCATGAAAACCGCTGTTCTGTCATCATCATCCCCGCCATCGTCCCACTTAAGGGGCACTAAATGCAAACATCAGGTCAAGGTAAAAATGACTGACAAGAGACCCAAGACGGCTAACGTGTTATTTTGTTGAGAACAAAGCCTTTATAAGTGAGAAGACGATGTAATTGTAAGATAGATTAGTGTCGCCACTCTTGAAGCATAGCACTACCTAGGATGATGCAACGTGTCCTATTTGTAAATGATATGTTGTAGCCAACCAAAGAAGATATAGTTCATCACGTTGAACTTTCAAAGTTATCCAATAAATATAATAAAGCTGACTGACAAATTTCAGTGACCTCTCCAACGGAACCCGCTGATGGTTCCCACCGCTCGTCAGTGCTCGGTGCCGTCTTTCTACACGGCTCTGACTAAAGGCAAGCAGCAGTGCACAGCATAGCATGGCCTGTGAGATTAAGATTGTCGGCACAGCTACTTAACAATGAGCACTCACCACGAGCAACTTAAATTGTAGAACAACTCTGCAGCCCCTTCAGCCACCAATGCCTTTGCGAATGAGTGATTTCTTGCTGTAAAATAATTGCCTCAATGTTTCTAGACAGGTCATCTGAGACTCTAGATAGATTCAGTGTTTGCACTTAGTGCCCCTTTACACCAACCAAAAAATGAAGGTCTCTCCCAACACATTCCCAACACTGCCCACCCATTGCGCTACCTACACATTCACTGCCTTCATTACCTCACACGATTCTCTGGATTGCTATTTTGGCCTAGAGATCCAGTTCCTATTTTTTTTGTATTCTTTCCTTTTTTTTTTCGATGCACATCAGTACACACAACAAATCTCTGTAACGTCTTCTGCATCTAGTCATCATGCTATGTATATTAAATTTAGCACACCTCAATGCATCTAGTATACCTTAGATGTCTTTTATGCATTAAATGTCAAGAAGAAAAATCTGTTACGCGTCCTGATTTGTATCATTTTGACACAGGTTGTACTGTGTCTCCTGGCAAGATACAGATGTTTTTGTTGCAGTTTCCCTTACTGTGATGCTCCTGAGCAACATGCAGCAGCATAAATGGGAATGAATGGTAAGTGGGCAATGAATGAATGAATGAATCAATCAATCAATCAACCAATCAACGAATGAATCAACAAATCGACTTAAAAGGAAGGGCATGCTTCATTCAGGAACAGGAACGCAGTGCATGCACCCCCTCGCACGGCTGCTCACCTGAAGCCCCTCGAGGAAGGGCGTCATGTGACTAGCGAGGAAATGCAAGCTGTTTGTGCTTTCCGGAGAAGCTGGCTCCAGCCTGAGGACGGCGAGCACGTTGAGACTCTGCAGGGCATACGTTGCTTCCAGGAAGCTCTGCAACACATGGGAAGGGGATGCCGTGCCTCATCAGCGAGACTGCATGCTAGAGAAAAAGCTGGTCACTTCAAAAATTAGAAATTAGCTTGTGGGGCTTTACGTGGCAAAACCACAATCCCATTATGAGGTGCAACACAGTGGGAGAACTCCGGATTAATTTTGACAATCTGGAGTTCCTTAACGTGCACTTAAATCCAAGTACATGAGCGATCTTGCATACCACCACCACCGGAATGTGGCCCCCGTGACTGGGATTGAACCCGCGACCTTGAACTCAGCAGCGCACAGCCATCGCTGCCAACTTTGAAATGTTAGATAGCTGTAGTGGGTGAGGGTCCAAAAATGTGGTACTAGCAAATCTAGTGCCAAATTGTGTCTGGTAGGCTAATTATAAAAATTAATTATTTCCTTTCTAATTATTCCCTTCAGGATAATTGTTTTTATTGCAAAATTGAAGACGAGCAGTAAGGAAGCCGTGTTTGCTCAGCAAAAATTTTAAAGCTAGAGCCACTTTCTAGATATTCGCCTCCAAAACCTGCTAAAAGTGAATTGGCTTTACAGTTAAGATCACCCCGAACTACTTGACGCACACTTTTGGGAAACTGTTAGCTCAAACACGTCTCATAGAACACATTAAAATGGCTGGATCACCGCAGCAGCGCGGTGATCAGCGATTGCCACAATGCATGTGTGCGGCGAGCGAGCACTTTCGTTTTTTGGCGAAGGCGCAAACTCAGCACGCTGACTTCAGTGCACCAGAACTGTATGGCAGCAAGCTGCCAGCCAGCCGAGCTAGTGCACGATGCACTCTGGTCTACCGGCTCTGGCGTGAGATAGTACATGTTCTGTCTTCGCACCTGCTGTGCCGAAGTGCGCAGAGTGCAGCTGCTCGCACTGACCGCACTGGACACTAGACGTCAAATTTTTACTGACTGAAAATCACATTCCGACGTGTGCGACTGCACTGATTTTGTTCAGTCCAGTCGCAGCATGTGAAACAGACGTAAATGCGCCGTGTGTGGCAGGTGTCTGCCTTTTGCGCCAGATCACGATTGAAACGCGAGACGTGCGCTCCGGGTCGGACTATTTCCGCGCCTTCAAGCCGATGTGTGTTGCCGATATACTTACATGAGCAACCATAAAAACGACATTTTGTTCGACCCTCGGAAACTGTGTGATTGCTGCAGAGGTAAATGCGGAAGGAAATGTGCTACTCATGCCACTCGGTGCAAGAAAACACAGCCGCACGTAGCTATCTCTAACACAGCAGCACAGTAAAGGCATGAGGCACCTGTGAAGGCACCGTGAACTCAACCTTAAGTTGAGGGATAGCCTCCAAGTTTGGTGCATCATAGGCAGCAAAATTGGAAGTAGTGGCGACTACGTGACCATCCAAAATCAAATTTGAACTACGCGCCATGGTGGCATTCAGTAGGCGGAGCGTTGTGGGCATGCCCTGCTTCACCGTAGCCTTCACAGTGCAAGGCATTGAAGAAGAAGCGGGAGCAACGCGGAGGGGATCACAGGCAATCTTTGATTGCCAGTAACTCCACTTCTGCCGGACACATTAAAGTACTTTTTGCGGCAAAGTATTTCTGAAATACGCTATTTTAACCTCAAATGCATTTCTCGACTTCGATAAAAAGTGGTTCAGGGCCCCCCTTTACAGAAAGACTGAGAGCCAAAGCAATTGAAACTGCCACTGCCCTCCTATCGCAACACAACTTGTGGGGTCAAGATGCCAAACAGTACAGTCCGCATTCTTTTGACAAATGGGCTATCTAATCATACGCCTGTACAAAAGCACTCAACTGCTTGCAACTTGCCACTATGGAAATGTTACCAATCAAGCGCGCAGTGTCAAGCAAACACGAGAAAGCGCAATGCGTCGCACGCACAAATCAGCCGACACTCAATGCGTCACTAACAGCACGTCGAAGTAGAGCTGCGACGATAATCTCACTGTGAAAAGCAAACTGTCATGACTGAGCAGCCAGGTGAGGTAAGATCACTGCCACGCATAATATCAAGCATTTAATTAAACGGCAAGGTTTAGCATTCTGACTTACTTGATTCTGCGGACGGCAGTTATCCATGCCTGCCTGCATTCTTTTTCATACCGTTTACCCGGGAAACTGTAGAACTGGACAGGCGGCGTTGGACCCTGTGTGTTCTTGTCACTGTGTTGTGGCACTTCACCATGCAACAGTGCCAGGCTCCTTGGCTACCCAACCAGCTAACTATCGCGAAACAACGGTGACGCGAGCAGCAATTTTGCAAAGATTGTGGCCATCACGAGCACCTCACAGTGCTGGCATCCTGATATGTGGTGGCACTGTCTCCACTAGGGAAAGGAATGGCACTGGTGTCTGTCGGCAAACAAAACTTGAGGTTTGGCGCCCTTAGACCTTTTCATCCGGCAAGGAGGAAAGGGCACGCGGCAAGCCTTTCCCCTCTTTGGCTTGTGCAAGCCAGCACAGCGCTGCTTGGATGTGTTCTTGTCATGTGCTGCAGAATTGTTAAGGCCAAACTACATTGTCATGAGCCAATATAGCAAGAAAGAAAGAAGCAAGAAAGAAAGAAGAAGAAAAAGCAGAAGATAAAAAGAGAACAAGAAAGCACGAGGAGTCGGTGGCAGAAATAAAGAAAAAAGAACTTAGAAAATAAGAGCGTCAGAATAAAAAGAATACAATATAGGAAAGAAGAAGTGCAAAAGTGCATGCGGAGATACGTGCCCAAAGAGAAAAAGACACACGTAGCAAAAGAGAGCGGCCCAGCTACGCTCTGGGACGACGAGGGGGAGAAGGAGCTGGAGGCCGAACAGGACGGGTGGATCGCGGAGACAGCGACCCAGTGGAAGCTGTTCTTCAACTGCCGCGGTAGCCACGACCCGCGAGCTGAGTGGATGTCCAACCGGAAGTCCACTCATAGACCTAACGAGTGGACTTCCTCGTTATGTCTACGAGCGCCCGTAGACCTAACGAGATGCGTCCACATAGCAACTACACGATGGTTGCTAATGGATTGTCTTGGCTTGGGTATGTTTGGCACAAGGCACCAGACGAAACTATGTCTACCAAGGAAAAACTGTGAGCCAAGTGCACTGGTGCGTCTTGTAGGTTCAATCCGCCATTCGTTGCGAGGCGCAGCAAACGCGAAGCACGTGAACGCGAGCTTTCGCGCGCCGGCGAGCGTACGTGTAGTTCGGCCTTTAAGTGCTGATTCTCCCCCCCCCCCCCCCCGCTCTTACTGTAACGCTAACTTGAGTAATATGCAGGTATGTGAATAGGTAAATAAAATTTTTAAAAGCTGGCAAGCACACTTCGCAAGGGGACAGACAGTAGAAAGCACGGCACAAGCGTACAGTTCAAAAAGATCCCACTCACCTCTTCCAGTTTGTCCACCTCGAAAACAAACTCTCGCTGGAGTAGGCTCTGTAGCTTCTTGAAGTTCTCGTACACGGAACCTGAATGCAGAGAGAGCCGTGTAAACCAAATAGACTACTGCGCAAAGGTGTTGTTCACCACGTTATGGAAGTCACAAAAGAATCAAGTATAAAACGCTGCACTCAACGCCCGCATGTGCAACTAACCCTTGCGATCTTTTCATTTCCATAATCCCAATCATCATCATCCTCATCATCATCATCATTAGCCTCATCTGTGTCCACTGCAGGACGAAGGCCTCTTGCCACAATCTGAAACTGCACGTCCATTCATTTCCATAATCCCAATCATCATCATCATCATCATCATCATCATCATCAGCCTCATCTGTGTCCACTGCAGGACGAAGGCCTCTCCCCACAATCTGAAACTGCACCTACGTTGCGGTAGCTGATGCCATCCTATGCCTACAATTTTTCTTAATCCCATCCCACTTCCTAATCCTCCGCTGTCCCCTATTACACTCCTTATTTCCCATGGCACCTATTCAGTTATATTAACCCCTTCAGGCACTGTGTGAACAACTATGCATGACAAGCAAGGCATGGATGAAAATACCTATATTTAAAGGGCCCCTGCAATGACGCCAAAAAGCTTCTTGGGTGGCACTGATCGCAACATTACGATGTGCCGATTTCGTGCACTTCGTGTCACGGAGTTACGTCAATGTGTGGGACTATGATCATTCGTCAAAAATGTAATGCACGATCTACATTAGCATAATATTGCAAGTACTGTGGAAATTAGAGGTGCATGAATACTAAATAGTAGATTTAGAATCGAATATCATAGCGAATCAAGAAAAGAAGTTGAATATTGAATCAAATATAGAATATCAGAAATTTTTGAGCGAAATTTATTGCTTACAAATTTTGAGCAAGAAAATACGGTGCTGCACATGCTCAGGAGTCTCCTAGCATTGCATAACAAGAATCGAGCCAAGCCATCATTAACTTATGCACATAAATATCAAGATATACAGTTCTAGTATATGAAAGTGTGGGAAAAATTTTTTTGATCAATAGAATTTCTCTTCAATAAAATCAAGTGCTACTGAACGCGAAGCTGCGGCCTGGCTGTCTCTTTGCCGAATAGGCCAGCCAATCACAGTGAAGCATGCGCGCCGCACACGCCACTGGGTATCTTAAAGCCCCACCAGCTGGCGCTCGCAATCACGGCAGCGGTGGTGCCAGCCGTGGGGAGGTAACAAAAAAAGAACCAGAAAGCACACATTCACGGTTTCACAATAATGAGGAAGTAAACACTTTCCGTGATAGTTTGTGGCCCTTTATTACATCGGTCGGCGGCGAATTTTCGTCATGGCCACACTATTGGCCACACTGTCTAGCCAGTTAAGCCTAATCGGAGCGACGTCGGTTGTCGGAAAGTTACGGTTACCATATCAATGCAGATCTATTCATACCAGTCCCACGACCCTCAGAAAGCCAAGAAACCACCTCGCCAATGAAAGCGACTGCATAGGATGACCGTTGCAGGTTCGCGGCCGCCATCTTAGCAAAATACCGTATGGTGGCCCCTCGTTCCAAACGCCATTCGTAGGCACACAACGGTCTCTTTTCGTAGTTTCGAGCGACCTATCACAAGACTAGCCTTGGATTTACATGGCGGGTTCGAAAATATGTGACTTGTGCACTGACTCCCCGGATGCAGACGCATTTAGACAAGACGTCAGATGGCCGCACACTAAAAAAAATTAAGGCCGAGGGGGAGAGATAGAGAAAACTTAACTTTGATGGTGCACAAAGAGGGGTGGTGGATCCCCATGGTGGCGCAGGGGGGTTCGTTATCTAATCTTGCCGTGGGCCTCCCCATTTGAAAACTCTACCGTCGGCGCAGACCACGGTCGACCCGTGCAGCACCGATGAGTGCGCAGAGTAGTGCCAAGAGACGTGAAGTGCATTCCCCGCTGTTGTCTGTCGCGCAGATTGGCCTTATAACGAGCTGACAATAACCGACAGAAACCACCTGCCATATAGATGTAAAAACCCTCCCGTTTTCTGGAAGAAAACTGGAAATCAACACTTTCTTAGCAATAAAAGGTAGCCATTAAGCATAGTATGGTCCACTATTAAACTGAAAACTCCGCTGGTATTTAGGACAACTTAGGTATTTCTTCAGCTTCAGAGAGAAAAAAGCACTTAATTCTATTCAACACACATTCTATACGCAGATAAAAGTATTTTCCAGACCTTCGTATAAGAACTGAGTTATTATCAGGGTTGGCATACTAATTTGGTGTAGGACATACTACACATCTCAATTTCTACGTACCTAAGTTACTGATAGTTAGCAAGATTCTTGTTAAGCAATGTGATTAGCATTCTCAGCATGTGCAGCACCGTGTTGTTCGCACAAAATTTGCAAGCATCAAATTTTGTGTTCAATTTTCTGATATTAAATACCTTTTTTTTTTTCAATTCAATATTCGATTCAATATCGATATTAGCACACCCCTACTTCTTTATGCTGAAGGTTGCATCATCTGATAGGAATCATTCTAAACTCACAATTACCAGTTCTGCTCAGCTGTGAGAACCGTCACCTGTGAAATTCATTAGGAATCTGCTAAAATCTACGCTATCTGCTTGGAGTCCATTTTTGCAACTAAAGAAGCGTGAAGCCTGCTAGATCTTCAAAAACAAGAACTCTGCACTTAGAACAGGCTATACCTAGAAGCAAACGCATGTTCTTCAATGGGACCCTGTGACATTGTTTCAACCGCTGGGTGTTGCATAACAATGGGTTCTTTCTGTAGTCCCGAGGTGAATGCAAAAATAATTGCGAAAGTTAGCGCAGGGAAACTGAAGTTATGCAACATAAACGTTAAGAATAAAAGGAAACAAAAAAAAGAAGGCAGAACCTTTCGCGCTTCACTCACCCAGCAAAGACTTACATAGCTTCCAATCAAAGCACGGCTTTCATTCCCGTGGCAGAAGCTGTCATCCCATTGTAGCCTTCCCATGACAACCCACTGCTACAATGTTTTTACAGGTGCCTTACAATGCTTACATTTGCAAAGCGCACCGCATGCTAGCACAGCACTGGTAGCAACATCATGCGACGCTATCTTCAACCACAACACCTGAGAATCATTTGTGCTATGTCATTGGTCTTGCAGAAAGGTAAAAAGAAAGAAATTTAGTGCACACTCTTAGCATTATCAAGCCCTATAGTAAGCAAACGTGGAATAAAAATAACATGTATAATTTGCCTTACAGGACTTTAAAAGCCTGCAAAAGATGTAGGAGATGCCTTACCTTGAGACCTCGGAGGCGGCGTGGCCAGAAGTGCAAGTGATGCCATGCACACCGGTGCTACCACTTGGAGTGCCTGGTTCCCATAGTGATAGAGCATCATCTCGGGCATGGCTGTCTTCACCGTGTCGGCCTCTATCCGTAGCAAAGTGCCGGTCGGCTTGGCATTGGCGTCGGCTCCCACTGGAAGCACAGCACTCGTGTCGGCCGGTGCTAATTCTATGGTGCCTTCCGGCTTGAGCCGGAACACGTTTGAGTGCAGACGGACCTCGCGACGGAGCCAAGTCACCGGGTTTGTCTGGTTGTTGTTTCCTCCTGGAAAACCGGATGTAGCAGCACCAAGGAATTCCACTTTTGCAGAGTAAAAAAAAAAAAGTAAGAGAGAACAAAAAAAGTCACCAGGCTGATTTGATCATTTCACATTCACTGTAGAAGGAGATAGTTGCTGCAAAAAAGATGCTGAGCTCAGTCGCTGGACAAGGTAGCTTTCCCATGTGAATCCATTACACACCTGGTTGTAGTGGCTCATCAAGCACTTATAGATCCTTGTGTAATTTCGTAACAGACATGAGGAACAGGAATAAGGGAACTGAGGGCGCTTGACACTATGAGGTAGCATCAGAGGCCAGCTGCCTGCCCCTAAGCTCACACTACAATTGAAAGGCATGATAGTATAGCAGGCTGGTGTCGCAGAAAGAACATGGCGGCTGAAGTGGACTCAGATTATCAGCGACAGTTCATCTGGTTAATATACAGTAGAATCTCGCTGATACGATTCTGCATAATACATTTTTCGTGATAATATGTTTCTTTGTCTTTTCCCGATAATATGATTTGGTTGGATAATTCAACGATACGATTTTGGGATGATACGCTTTATTTTCCGGTTCCCATGAGATCGTATCTATGAAATTCCACTGACACGAAAACACTAGTGCTATCAGCACGCACAATACTGGTAGGCAACATACAGAATTGAAAAGGATAAAGAATCAAAAAAGAAACTGACAATACAACAAAACGATGTCCCACAACTGCCGCCATGGCCATGAGTGCCACTGGCTAACAATCCTAGGGCCAGATATAGTACACATACACAAATACTCCAAAAAGTGAACTTGAGGACGGCCGCTATTATATTGGCAGGGCATTGCACACGTAATGCGGAAGGCAGAAGACTTGGGTTCGGCTCCCACCTGCAGAAAGTTGTCTCTTTATGTACATTCATTACCCTTATCAGTATTATCTCTATTTAGTGTCGGGCTTTTTTTTTTTTAAATTATAGTTCCCCTCATAACGCAAAGCAGTGACATGATAGCTGGCAAAGTTTGATGTGCACAAAGCCTTAAGGCTCATTACCGCAGAGGTCGCACGACCGAGTTGATAGCAGATGGCCACTTTGGTTAAAAAGGGACTCTCTTGAGTCAGTCGCTCGCTGCTCAATTTTTCAGTTACACGAATGCGGGTGCAAACTTACTGAACCAATCAGTGGCGCAGAAGCAGGGCACCTGTATACGCCAAAGCTCATTTTATGTGGCGGTCGCGGTGCGAGCAGACATGAATGGCATGTATCGCAAGGCAAGGCACAACCCAGTGTGGTGACGGACAGGTTGCACCTGCCGGTGTAAACGTTCTCCATAAGTTGCTCCTTTATCACCAGTCACAATCGGTCACGTGGTGACCTCTGTCAACTGCCGGAGCGAATGCAGCCATAGGCTGTTTCATGCGGTGTTTGTTGGCATGAACATTCGCAGGGTCGCAGGGTGCAAGCGAGAAATCTCCTTTCGTGAAAAAAAAAAAGAAGAGTGAGTTGTATTCGTTTGTGGAAGTTGCGACTGCGGGTGATGAAAGACTTGGCATTCCTCCCTGCTCTTAATTATCCAGACTTAGCCACTGGTTTCTACTAAAACAACCCTTTAGCTTCTTACTACTGAGTTCGTTTGGCTCTTCTCAAGTTTATATTTCAGCTACCCCTTTCACAGTCCTCACGCTATTCTTGAAGAAAACGTCAACACCACCATGACTTGACAAGAGCCAGTGTGCTAGAAGAAGATGAATGAAGACAAAGCAGGCGCACTCAATTATTGTCACTACATGCAGAAGAAGCAAACTTAATTTAGGACACTTCCACAACTGGGAAGGCAGCATGCTAGAACACGAAGAAGGCACAGACACCAGCTCAATCTAGTACACAGATGTTGAGCAGGTGTTAGCCAAGCATGGCAGCTGCTGGTGCTATCGTGCTCTCCAGGATCGGTATTCTCCACTGCTGTAGCACTGCCAGAGTGACTGAGAGGTAGAATCGTCACGGGGAATTCTGCAAGTGGCCCCCTAGTGAACTTTCCATTTCAGCCGCTGCTGATTGGCTGGAGCAGTATGAGCGAGAAGGAGGTGGGCTTGGTAGCACTTGCCTCGTATCCGCTCGTATCCCAGCTCAGCCAACCCGCGCTTCAGCAAGAGCAGAAATGAACAGTCCACTAGGTGGACACTTACAGAATACCCCCCCTGGACAGCCAATCGTAAGTTCAAATCCTCGTGACACAATGAGAATTTTTCTTTTCTATTTTTTTTTTCTTTCTCGTACTTTTCTTGCAAAGGCTTTTAGAATTCCATCAATGGACAGCAGTGGGCACTGGTGGACATCAAAACGACCAGGGATAGCTGTGCCCATTACAGCTATCATTGTGAAAAGCGTTGACTTCCAGTATGCTTTCCTTGGCTTCTAGTCCAACAACAAACTCTATTGAAGTTCATTTCCTAGGCTTTGCTATGTGTTGGTTTCGCTTCTTGTTACTGACAATCGGCTCCCTCTTCCTCTCACTCACATCATTGCTATGGCCGCTAAACAACTGCAGACGCTCAGTCAACGCCCCTCTCGCAACACCCAGAACACCAACCTTTGAGGTGGACGAGGGCACCCAGGCGCTGAACCAGTTCCCGCAGCCAGAGCGCCTCGTCGGCAAGATCGTGAAGCATAACCCGAGGTTGCGACAGCCCCCGGCTGCGCTGCCGGCTCACACGTGCCTGGTAGCAGAGGCAGACTAGGGGAAAGGCCGACAGGGCCAGGGACCGGTGGTGGGCCCGGACCACCCAGTGGGCAAGGCGGGTGCAGGCTGCGGTCTCTTCGGCGGTCACATGGGTCTCAAATCTGGGGGCAGGCAAAGGGGAAATGTGCAACGATGGAGAAACAGCGCAACAAATGCCAACGATTGTAGACTCGAGACCGTAACACAACAATTTAGCAACTATAATTGTTTAATTCGTGCGCTGACGAGAGCACGAGTGAGGGCAAAAAAAATCTGCCATTGGGCAGTTTGACAAGACTCTCACCCATTTCTCATGTGAACAATGAACAGCAAAGTACAGTGACTTATAATGACATAAAAAAGAACAAAAATTCCAATCATTGTAACCGATCTTCACTATATCTGGACAGCCGAAAAAATGTCCGACGATTACGATACTCCCTAATGCGAAATTTCAGTGCAGCTGTACACATGTTTTCATTTCGCAATATATTGAGGCAAAGAATTTGAAACCGAAATCACCGCACCAACGGGCACTGGGCCAGTGCCACCAGCGCCTTCCCGGAGGGAGGGGCAATATGGGAACACTGGCACGATGAGTGGCATTGGATCCAGCTGTGGAAGAAGATGACGAAGGCGCGACCAGTGGCACGAGCACGAGGGACAGTACAGGAAAGCTGGTATGATGAGCGGCCTCGGAATGAATGAAGGAATTCTGGGGTCTTACATGCCAAAACCACGATTTCATTATGAGGCACACCGTAGTGTGGAACTCTGGATTAATGTTGACCACCAGGGGATCTTTAACTTGCCCCCAATGCATGGGACACGGGCGTTTTTTGCGTTTCGCCCCCATCGAAATACGGCCGCAGCGGCGGGGATTTGATCTTGCGACCATGTGCTTAGCAGCGCCGCACCATAGCCATAACCGCAGTGGGTGAGCAGCATCTGAGCCAGCTGTGCAAGAAGACAACGACGAACACACAAGCAGTTGCATGAGCACATTCGCACAGTTACGCCAAGGGACGGCGATGCTCAACCAAGGAACGGGCGCCTACGAGCTGTACTCTAAAAAAAAGCTGCCAAACATACCTTTGTAGCTCTGAACCAAAATTTGCCACTTGCAATAAAGAATAGGCGTAGAAAGTAGGTTGTAAAAAACATAAAATTTATTCATACCACTAAACAGCATGCCAAGCGTTAGGCGCGCTGAAATAGTCAGAAATATTCACTCGCTTTAGCTGCAGTTTCAGGTTTACAACCACAGTGCACAATACATCCAGCTGTTGCACATACATTGGCGGCAAACCTCTGGCATGCATGACTCGATCGACAAAAGCGCACTTTGTCTGAACATCAGGGTGGGGGTCAAAGACAGTTCATCGTTAATCTTGTTGTCACTGCCACTGCTGTCGTTGCCTCCGCTGCACAACGCCGTCATCTGTCGCGACGATAGCCTCATCAGAGATCTCTTCGCAGAATGAGGCAGCACTGTCTACACTCAGAAACTTTTCCATTAAAGCACTACTCGCTTCATCTTCAGTAGCGACAAGCTCCCAGACCTCGATAATGTCAGCGGCTTCCACCATGTTAATTTCTCCATCATAGGAGGTTTTGCCCTAGTGAACAAAGCCTGCTTTTTCCATTGATCGGCATGGCCACTGGTTCCTGCCTTTATGATTGCGGTGCTCCCGGTTTTCAGAATCGTCAATATCGTCGACTGCGTGAGCCAATACTTCTTTGAGTCTTGCAAATTTTGCAGCTTCGTCACAAGCGACATAGCTTTGCTCTTTGTAGGTGCCATCATCTACAAACTGGGCTGTTCGCTGCTGCAGGGCTGCTTCCGTGGTGCATTTTCACCATACTCTCCTAGCTTGCCTAGAGAGAGAGATTGCAGAAAAGGCGGGCACCATCACACCGCTTCACTTCTAGCTCTTTTTTCTCTCTTTTTCTATTTTAACAGTCTATGCTGACTTAATATTTGCCTTTAGTGGCCCTTTGATCAGCAAAGCAACTCCCAATATCCAACCCAGCTTGCATGAGTTGAAACGATAGACTGATCAATAAGATTTAAATCCCGAAGAAATACTGAGATTATGAGAGACGCCATAGTGGAAGGTACTGGATTAATTTGGACCACCTGGGGTTCCTCAATTAACATGCAACTTAATCTAAGTACATGAGTGTGCTTGCATTTTGCCCCATCTAAATGTGGCTGCCACGACCAGGAATCAGACCCTCAACCTTGTGATCAGCAGCAGAATTCCATAGCCACTGAGCAACCATGGCAGGTGCCAAAAATCAGCTGCTGAAGCTCAGACACTAGCTTGCTCTAACATTTTAACCATAACTTTCAACAGGATGACATGGGGGTCTCCAAATAATGAGGGCACAACCCAGCACAACAAAAGGGAATTAGGAACAATGACTTGGGACTCCCTTTGATAAGCGACATGCTTAAAGCCACTCACCTTGGGTGCACGCTGTGAACAGACCGGTCGACCGAGCGACCGCAAAACTGCCGGACTGACATGGGGGTGCCAAATTTGATGAAGATGTTGCCGTAGTCGTCGTTCAGGATGCCCCTGGCCTTCACTAGGCCCTACACAGAATTAGGAGAGCAGAAACAAGATATAAGTCACAAGAGGTCTTTGTTGGCGTAAATCTACTAAATTTTCATAACTAGTGCACAAACCTTATAGCTTTATGCCACAAGAGTGTTTCACACATAGCAGGTAATGTTGTGGTGGCTAGCGCAGCCTTCCACACTACCTGCATTTTGCGGCCAAAAGATGGCACGCGCTACATAACAGCAAGAGAAAGGACTGCGCCATGTAATTTGGCATAATGTTGACATCATAAGTAACATCCACAGTAATAAAGCAAATATTACATAGATGACATCACAAATCTTTAACCTACCTATTAACCACTGAACAGGGAGAACAGGCATTTGTCACGATAACATGCAGTAGTGCGAGACACAGTCATACCTGCCAACCTGTAAACCTAAACGTTCGAACAAAGCCTGTGGACTGGGCCAGGATAACATAAAACTATTCTAATCTATGTTTACTCCAAATTTGACATTAGCCCTTCATGATAGGTAAAAATGGCTCAAATGGCTCAATGGAGCCATTTTGACATATCACGCAAGGCTAATGGCGGATCGAGAATAAAAACAGACTGGAATGGCTTTATCTTATCCCAGCCCAGGACACTACAGGGGTGGTTGATAGCAGACATTTTTTTAATGTTTGCCCTGAGCACACCTTTTGTGGGATACATGCAAACTTCTTTTAGACGCAGCTCAAAAGCGGCAGCACACTTGGATCAGCAAAGACTGACAAGCAATACACTGTTTTTAGATCCCAGTGACTTTTTTAGCGACTTCGCAGTGCGTCGTTTTGTAACGTCATAAACGTGCTTTGTAATGTCATAAAGGAGATAACTTTAAGAACACTGGGACGTGAACATTGTTTCATATTAATTGTGATAATGACTGCTCATTATTCAAAAACTATTGGAAAAGTATTTGATTTGATTCGCTTCTGGCGCTATTTGATTCGGTCTCAAAAATCACTATTCGCACACCCCTAGTATTATCCACTCAAATCGTATTATTTAGAAAAGAAAATGAAACATATTATCCCGAAAAACGTATTATGCAGAATAGTATCAACGAGATTCCAGTGTACATAGAGATTACGCATGCAATCACGTGCACGGTCTGAACTGACCGCAGCGGTTCCAAAGGGGAGTTTGGTTTCTCAGGAGATCAGCTGCGGCAACTACTGTGAATGCCTACCAAGTTTGTAAGTGCCCACACTGGTAGGAAGGGCGGAAGCTCACAAGTGCACATAAAGCCTAATAGCTCCAAACTAGGAACTCTGCTTAAACTGACAGCAGTCAAGGTCGCACGCTCGATATCTTCACATCATGACGACGCTCATTGTGACGGGTGCACAGAAACGGAAGCCATGTTCAGTGCAGAGCGCACCACTGATAAGCAGCTGAGCGAAAAGGCTTCTCCTCCATCGCCTAGGCAACCTCCGCACGCCCGCATCGCACTGCCGCTGCTTTTTTTCTTTGCGTTCATGCATTCACTCGCTCCCTGTCACATGCACCTCCTCCGCATCACCCTCGTTGCTCTCCCATCGCAACGGCTGGCGCACCACGTTGAGAAGCGTGCTCGCAATACCACACTTGTCGGCAGGACTGTGGAAGCTACATCATAATCGGTATTTCATCTCGCGCAGCTGCACTGTAAGCGGTATGTGTATACATGGAGTTCTATGAGAAGGTGAACGGGAGTCAGAAAAGGCCGCGTTCTAACCAGCTCTGCACTATAAATGGTCACACTATAAGTGGTCTAAGCTGTATACACATACCAGTGATGAAAGCGACATTTTACTTTTTGGAGCAGATTTCGGAGGAGAAAAAATGCCATTTTGGAGCAGCCATAAGTGTTTTTGGAGCAGAAAAAATGCTAGTTTGGTGCACCTGTTGGTGTTTTCAGAACCATATGGAGTCATATTAGGTTTCGGAATATGCCATACGACTCCTGAAATTAAAAGCATCTGTTACATTTGGGCAAATGCTGCACTTCTAAAAGACATGACTGAAAACACATTGCAGCTGAGTAGAGTCAGCCATAGGTGTCTACAGACTCTGTGTCCTGTGTGTGTGTCAAGTTCTGCTGTTTCCAAGATACAAACATCTGCATAAGCCAATTGCCCTGAGCAACGTTCTAGCATACCAGCTGCCCCGTAACACTGGTACTCTGGCTCACCGATGTGGATTCCTTGGGCTTGGGCACACCCAGCAGCTCGAAGGCATAGAGCTTCTCCTCGAGCGTACGGTCGTAGGTGATGGTGATTGGGATGACAGTGATGTCCGACACTTGCGAGGTGAAGAACATCTCCAGCACCGTCTGCAGCAGGCCTGAAAACAAGCATGCACCACGCACAAACAAAATATCAGTTACATCTTGTACAATCCTTCAGAAACTGCGGAACTCGCACAGGGGATAGTTGCCACCAACATAAGTATTTCTTTTCAGAACAACTGCAAGTCGGCCAAGGCGGAATGGATTTATTATAAACGATTTGCAAGAGAACTAGGACACAATGCGAAAAACGACAAGGATGCAGCACATCTTTTCAAATGGATGCCTCTAGTGCTTGTCAAATGCAATCTGCTTCAGCCTACTATAGCGAAGCAGTTTACAGCTAAGAAATAAACCACTCTTGTTGATTTTTTCGTTCATTCTGCTTTTGTTCATGCAAGGTGCGTAAGATGACACCAACAAAGCAGTTAATGGAGCGGCGACAACAGTGAGGGTGCGACACTGATGAAAACATTTGCAGTATGCTGGCAATAGCATGGCGATGACGGAGACAGCGGTATGACAATGGTAGTGTCACAACAGTTCCAGCGACAGCAAGACAAACATGGCGGTGTGATGACAACAGCGGCATGACAATTGCTACAGCATAATGATGACAGTGGGTAGATGACAACCAGGACACAGATGACAGACTTGGCGATGACACTGTTGTCATCTATTCACACTATACAGTAAAAGCTCGATGATACGATCACGGCTAATACGAATTTCCGGATGATACAAATTTTTCTGTGGTCCCGGCCGAGCCCCATTACTTTGCAACGTGCTAGAGAACGGTTGTTACGGATCAATTTTCAAAAGCCTGCGTCGGTTGATACGAATAAACGCCGCCCCACCGACGGCCGCGAAAGAGAACAGCGCGCAGTCACGCGCTTTCTCTCCTTCTCTTTTGGTGTGGAGGCGCGGCGCCGGACAGCGCGGACTCCGCGACTGGGCGTGAAGAGTTTGAAGCGGTGGCGCTTTTGGTGCTTTTGTACTTTTCCTCCTTTTCTGCGAGCCATCAGATGGAGTGGCTGCTGCGCTTTGGGCCGCGTTCTTCGTGTTTGCGCCATTTTGCCTTGTCGCAGCGAGCTATGTCTCGCAAGCGGAAAGCACTCTCCTTTAAAGAGAAATTAGACATTCTTCGAAAGGTCGATGAGGATCCCAAGAGGAAGCGGACGGAGTTGGCTAAGGAGCTAGGCCTCGCAACATCAACACTGAGCACAATTGTTGCACAGCGAGACTATCATGAAAAACGTGCGTTCGTTCAACGTTAACGCGAAGCAAGCGAATTCGAACACGCTTATTTTGAACATACCGCGCACCGACAATGCTCTAAGCACCGACAATGCTCTTAGCAGCGCGCCAAATCACGCGGCGGCGCCTCGGACCGGCATTGCTCCAACACCGCCATAGAGCAAAAGCTCAGGAGAGACCTCTCAATGCCGCGCGCGAAGGAACAAGGGGGGGGGAAGAACCCGCGGCGGAAATTTCCTTCTCTCTCAAATTACAAGGTCGCCATTTCTGCATCGCGCCGGAACAAGCGTGTACGTGCTGACTAGAGTGTTCTAGACAACCGTATTCTAGCACACACTAGTGCCGACGTCTCAGCCACACGGATAAAATGGCAGTGAACCCTTCTCCTCTATTTTCTAGTCACATGTTGACCTTGCACGCTGCGGCAGCAGCGCAGAGGGAAGCAGCGGCGGAGGCGCAGTCGGGCCAACGAAACTGCCCACGCCCGCACACGCTCGCTTCCCGATAACGGCAGAAAACGAAACTTCAGGGGGCGGCTAAAATAAGCTGGCGCCAGCACGGCGGCGGGCGCGCACGGAGATGTGCGCACGAAGTCGAAGGTGAGAGAGCTACGAGGGAGTTGAGAGGGAGGGCGAGGGAAGCCACCGAAGCGGCGGAGTTGACGCGGCCAAATCCGCTTCCCTGCCGCCCTCCTCCCTCACCTTCGACGGTCTCCGCGCGCACCCGTGTGCCGGCGCCGCCCGCTCGCTCCCTGAAGCGTTGTTTTCTGTCGTTATCGGGAAGCGACCGTTAGCCGGCGTGGGCAGTTTCGTGGCCCGCGCTTGCTATGCGCTTGCGCGCCGCGATATTTCACGACTCGCAGCGTTCGTGCATCGTGCTATGGTGCACGAATACTTCAAAAATACGTCCTTTTAATTCGAACAAATTTTCGGGCCCCTTCGAGTTCGAATTATCGAGATTCGACAGTAGTTTTAATTGTGTTTCGATGATACGAATTTCGGCTAATACGAATACTTTTTGTGACCCCGTGAGATTCGTATCATTGAGCTTTTACTGTATTGACTGACATCTAAGGCAGTGACCAGGTAGGGGTCTCCTAAACCTATTCAGGAGTCGGTGTCTCATATGACTCTTGTTCGCAATAAAGTTAGTGGTTTGAAAGTATCACTGGATTCTGGATTCCTTTGTTGTTTTTCTTTCTTCTTACTTTTCTTGCAATATTCTGCAGCAGCACAACGTTGCATGGAGAAGCCATGGGAGAGACTGAACAATCCAATGCCTTGCCTTCAAATCCCAATCACCCGCTTCCATGGCCCGTGAGCAGGACCCGTACAGTTATGGACAAACACTTGCTCCATGGAACATGCGAAATGACCTTGCAAGGCCATGCATTGTCCATGAAAAGTCTTCCTCCCCTTAGCACCCATATTGTTGTCGAGCTGCCGCAAAAAATTGGTGAAGAGCGAGGACGCCATCCACACCTTTTTATTAAAGTTGTAGCTGCACAGCAGCAGTCTTCAAGTTCTTAAAGCACTGTGGCTTAGCAAACTTGCCAATGACGAGTACGGGCAGCTTCTCGGAGCCATCTTCGTTAGCACAGAATAGCGCCGTCAAACACTCCTTACTTCGCTTGCCACCATGACAGCTGTCACCCTTGAACGGAAGGGTTTGTTCGGGCTACACGTGGTAAAAAATGCCGCTCGCATCGGCGTTGAAAATGTCGCAGCGCTTGTATGCCGCCATGCATCTCCGGCAGCGAGTGCATCCACTGGTTCACCGCTGAAACGTCTGCGGAGGTGCTGTCTCCGCAGGAGCGGCTATACGCAATCCTGTTTTGTTTTTCAAAACAATCCAACCACCCGTTCGATGCCTGGAAGTTATCGATATCCAGACGCAATGCCACAAGGTCAAGTTTTTCTTTGAGAATGGTGCCGTCAACATCGATTGCAGAGCTCCGTGCTTGACGCAGCCACTTAACCAGTACCTCTTCCAACTTCTCGTGTTGACTTTCTTTTGCTGCCTTCTGCTTGAGCCCGAACTTGTTTGCATTCTGTAGTATCATAGCTTTGATTGCCAGGATTGTCTTAAGCGAAAATTCGGGCATCGTCAGGTCCCAGGCAATGCTAGCTTTCGTGGCTCCATGCCGCTTCTCCGCCTCCTCTATGATATTCAGCTTATCGCCCAGCGACAGAACTGGAGGGGTATTCTGTAAGTGTCCACCTAGTGGGCATGTCCATTTCGTCTGCTGCTGAAGTGCTGATTGGCTGGAGTGCCTGTCTTGTGCTGATCGCGTACCCCAGCCCAGCCAATCAGAACTTCAGCAGCAGACAAAATGGACATGTCCACTAGGTGAACACTTACAGAATACCCCCCTTGTTCGCTTTCGGGACATCATGCATCAGCCGTTGCTCGACACAACCCAAAACTTCTCGAACGAACGCTGTTCACTACGATCACGACAAAGAACACGTGCAAAAACCTAAGCCTCTCAGCGTAGCCTTGTCGGCAATCTGCCGCTGTGACAGCGGGAACTTGGAAGGAGAGAAATGCTTCTCCAGTGCAACGAGAATCTATGCCAGCGAGAAGAGAGGGAGAAAGTGACTGTGGAGAAGAAAAGGCTCATCAGATTGATGAACGCTATGCACTATTACTCACTAGATTGATAAACAGAATGCACCATTACTCACCAGTTCGTGGACAGAGTGACTTGGCTGTGCGACTCCGCGTGCCCTCGACAAAGAACTCGAGGGCGTGCTCCGAGCCGGCAATGAGAGAGTGGATGTACTGGCGGAACACCTCCCAGTACAGTCGGTCCGTGCCGAACGTGCGCCGGATGAAGAAGGCGCCGCCATTTCGCAGCAGCATGGTGACTGCAGGCATGCCCAGAAAGTCTGCGAGGATAGAAAGCGCATTAGGGTTAGGCATAAGCAAGGAACCTGTAGACATCGTGTTTTCAATGTCATGCCCGTCACTGTACAATCACCGGGGGAAAACTCTATACTGCTCCTGACAGGTGCTAGAAATAACAATGCAACGCCTGCTCATGAACTTCTCAAACGAGCACCAACAAGAAAATTTCACTTTAATTTCTTTTTCTTCCAAGAACTCTACAGTATTCTGTGTCATACATAGCAGACAATACCGTGGAGGCTAGAGAAATTTTTCACGCCACCTGCATTCGCAACCACAAAATAGTGCATGCCACATAAATAATTAAACTTAAGGTGCACAGTCGATTTGTGAAGCATATTGTAGTGGGGGACTCCGGATTAGCGTTGACCACCTAGAGTCCCAGCTACTCAATGCACAGGTACACAAGCGTTTTTGCATTCAGCCCCCATCAGAATGCAGCAGCCAAAGCAGAGATCAAAGCCACGACCTCACACTCAGCAAGCGTAACGCCACAGCCAATCAGCTACTGTGCCAGATGTAATCTAGAAATATGTGTTACGTAATTTGGCGTAATGTTGCCTGCGAGTTAGAGCTGCAATTAGGAAGAAATTATTACTTCAATGATGTCACACTGTCTGGGCCTATTCAGTGCAGAACGAGCGGAATGACACACAGGTACAAGAGCCTCCCCAGCACACAGCACTCACGTTTGCATAAAGAACATAGTGCATCACATACTGGAAGCAAGTCGTGTACACAAGCAATGTGCAATTTGAGAAAACTTTAGTTTCAACTGCTCCACCAAAAGATGTTATGGGGAGTAATCTCCTAATACTGAGTAGCTTCAGCGGCACTGCCTGCTAAGGACGACACAGAATACCGTATTTACTTGATTGTAACACAACGTTTTTTGCCAGACTTTTGCAACCTGAAGTCGATCCTCGTGTTACAATAAAATACCGAAATTCAAGTTGTCTAAAAAGTGCAATGATGCACCCAATTCTAATCAACGAGTAAAATGTGCGAGTGAAAGCGCGCGATGGATGCGTGCTTTCACTGAGAGTAAACGCACGGCGGAGAGCAAACGGGAAGTCTTTCGTCGTGCGAAAGGTTGTGGGGGGATGAGAGGGAGGCAGTGGAGGCGACGTTTAGCTGCGGCACCGAATGCGTATCTTGTGACCGGGCGCAAGGGTAACTGGCGACTCACTCTCCCACGCGAAAGGAGGAAAGCCGGAAGGCAGCGCAGGAGGGAGGGGGCGCGGCTTCTACTCTGCCACCAATTAACTGCGTACTTATACTTTGTGCGCCTGCGGGCTGTTGCGCGCACGTATCTTGAGAGCAATCTCCACACAGCTCTTACCTTTGTACACACCTGTGCTTTCACCGCTCAATTTCTGTTCAAGCGATAGACCGCACGAACCTTCGCTCGCTGCTGCTGGCGCGCTTGCTCACGCTAGCATTTTGACAGCGGTTGTGCGATGTCATCGAGTGTGATCTATTCATGTTGGCTTGTGCACGCTGACACCATGCTTGTTAATTCAGTGTCCAAGTTTATACAGCCAATAAAACTACTGTTCTTACTCTGTATAGCTCTGTACTAATTTGTTATTGCAATTGATGCTTCGCCCCTCAGGCGAAACTGCAACTTTTTCATGCATCTGGTGGTCTCGCATTACTTTAGCAGTTTTCTTTTTTTTGCTGGAGGCAACAAAAGGTCACCCCTCGCATTACAATTGTGGTCGCGTTATAATCGAGTAAATACGGTATATAGATGCTTTACTTATAATCCACAAGACACAAGTAGGAAATTGCACATGCACAGTCCTCTTTTTTTCTTTTGTTCTCAAATATATTGCACCGAGGATGCTTCAGTTTTCCATTGACACAAACATTTCGCACTATGTCAGAGCCCAATGGCAGTGCACCTTGTTTTCACTAACAAAAAACAAAAATGGCACCCAACCAAATGTAATTTTTACTTTAATGAAAGTCAAAGTGCCTTTTTGACATGTGTCAATGCTTTTTTGGTAGGCATCTTGCTTTATTTTTTTTTATGTAACCTTACTACCTGGACAGCTGAGATGCTACCCCAAACCATCGATGTCACCTGTTTCGTTTATGACATCTCAATAAAATGGGAGCATGTGCCGCACAGTCCGCAGTCTTTCATGTTCAAACAGTGAAGTGCGTGGTTTTTGCACAAACTAGCAAAATAGTAAAGAGTGCAAAGCTGTATTATGAGCCCTGATGTGTCACCAACACCGCTCGTGACATGTCACAGTTGGTCGTGCATGTTAACGCTCTTTGGATTTCACTACGTTGCACCAAGACCACGCACTGCGCTGTTTGCACTTGAATGACTACAGGCAGTACATTTCCCACTGCTTGGTACAGTGAAAATTAAGCCAGTCGAAAATAAATTTTACTCCCTGAATCAGAAGGGGCACTGTGTTTGTTTCATGTGCACATCCCCACCTTTCTTATTCTATTATATCCCCTTAGGCAACCCCAATTCCATCCATTGAAAATTCAGTTTCACCAAACTATTTTTTGGATCTTCAGTATTACAGAAAGCACATGACAGTGGAATAGATTACGAATTACGAATTTTCAGGCTTATGGTTACTCATTGAAGCTAAGGAGTGCGCTCAGACTGATATGCAAAATAACACAACCACTAGTGGCCGACTACAAACACCTTCGTTTACTCAGTCGTCCTTGTGGCTTCTGCTGCCCTTGTGCGCTGACAAACTTGTCTCATCGGTGCACTTCCGAAGCATCTTGTCCTCCGTGCCATCCATACTGTTTTAAATACCCACCTCTCCTTGAAGCTCTCGCATACTACACCACGCGTTCAATATTCAGGCATGCACTTTTCGCAGTGACGCCCTCTTCATGTGCCCAAAGGCATATTGCAGCTGAACAACAGAACGCAACACAAATGATACTATTGAAGCGCACTGGATCTACGAAACATGATCCGGCGGAATACAGCGATGAGGGAGATAACGACGTCAATCGTCGGCGGGACAGTACCTAGTGCCATCTAGTAGCGGCTTACAGAAATTAACCAGCATGCGGCATGGCCTCCAACATTGAGCAGCGTACTTGCCTGATGTCGAAAGCACACAGTACATGCCGTGGTACTTTATGGGACTATTTTTGCCAAATCTCTGAGCTCCAAAGTGGGGGGCCACTTTGGTCGCCTTACACGAGGGCGTGCATTACACGAGTAAATATGATACTCCCAACACAAGTCACATTTAACTCGACGGGAACGTACCCATGCCCGCTGCGATAACGGGAAGTGGCACATTGTAGTAGAAGCACACATAAGACATGAGCAGGAAGTCATTGTAGCTGCGATGTGTTGGCAGCAGCAGCACGGGGTTTTCGGCGGCAGCTTTCCGGTACTGCAAGAGAAGCACGTAAAAAGAACATGCCACTCTTAAAACATCCCATGGCGAGCTTCATGTGACAGACTCCAGCTTCAACTAATGCATGGCAGGAGAAGTCGGTGAGACGAAACAAAAGTGAGAAGTCACAGAAAAAAAAAGAGGGGGGGGGGGGAGAGAGCTGCTAGTAGTTGAAGCAATTCAATCAAAGATGTATAGCCTGCAAGAAATTGGCCTGCTCAAAGTCATTTTCGGAAGCTATATAAAGAAAAAAAATATCTAATCAGGAACACAAGTTCAAGGTTACTCTGACAAGCGCAGGTGCAAAATGCTGGGAAATAAGACAAAAGGTTGTAAGGATAGATTCAGAATATTCTGAACTAGAAAGGTATGCAGAGAACAAAGCTAAAAACAAAAATGAGAAACAGATATTTAGACCAAAATCCTGATATGCAACTTGTGGGGATGCGCGACTCTCACGCGTCCCCTGATGTTTTCCCCGCATAGCTCACGTCTCCTGTAATCCGGCTCTTCCGAGTGGCTAACGCCGGCGGCGGTCGGTGTGGTTGCGGCGCATTGTGAGAGATGGCGCGAGTGTCGCGATGCTAACGGTGGGGTTCCTTGGGAGCAAAAGGTCGAAGGTGCTTCCTCTTCGGGTTGGGGGTCGGTTAGCGATGCGGACGTCCCGCGCGTGCTCCGATCTATGCTTCGCGAGACCGTCTCGCGTGGCTAGGAGCAGAGCACCGGTATGGACGAACACGGATCGTTCGAACTTGCCACCGTTCGCATGACCATACACGTGAATGACTAGGCGATGGTGTCATAGCATGGGGCGAACATATTCGCTCACTATCCGGTCGCGGTGAGTCGGACTTCCTTGATTTGTCGCGCACCCATGTGAATGTTCTATGCGTAGTAATTCCGCTAGCATGCATTAGTGTATGAAAGGTGCAATAAATGCCCTTTTGATTGTTTACACTACTGTGTTGTCGTTCCTTTGTCCCAAGAGCACGTGTGAGACCCCACAAACTGGACAATATCAAATAAGACATACACTTCCAGAGCAGGTATTGCCAAAGCAATAAAGAACTACACGCCATTAGCATTATTAATATAGCTGTTATACCCAAAAGCTGAATCAAAAATTTTCACTGTGCCCTGTACTACACATCCTTTTTTTAGCGCACCTTGGTTTCTTGCCTTGTAGGCTTATTTTGCTACATGCCTAATTAATACATAAATCTTTCAGGTGCAAGCCACACAAATTTGTGCTCCTCGCTTCCTAATCGCATTCAAACACACAATTCTTTAAACATTCTTTTTGGGCACAAAAGGAGGCACACTAAGTATGACTTGCTGTTGGGATAGTTGGTACATGCTACTTAAAGTGCACGTGCATCTACTTAAAGTGGATGTCTAAGTAGGCACACTAGAAGGACACACGCACACAGGCAATTTGTGTCTGTGTGTTCTTCCTCTGTATGTCTCCTTTTGCACCCAAAAAACATGTTTAGCCCCCCCCCCCCAACTTGCCCAAGAACAAGTCCTATTGAGCACCACTTTTTGTTTTAATGAATATGTATTTACTAACCAGCCCAACAAATGCTTTCCTGCAGAAGTTGTCCAAATAGCTCACACGCTAACCAACCACTAGTCGTTTCATTCTACCCGTACCAATATATGGGGCAGTAACTTGAACGTTAATGAAGCTCAATAAAAGTTATAGACGCGGTACCGCAATGAGCAATGCAGTAAAAAATCTGAAGTCTAACATTAAAGCACAGGAAGACAACGGTGTGCATTAAGAGAGCAAACAGGGGTAGCCAACATTCCAGTGGAGATTAGAGGCATATATTGAGCTGGGCAGGCCATACAATGCACAGAGCAGACAACCGGCAGCCTATTAGAGTTACAGATTGGGTGCATACGGAAAGTAAGTGTAGTCGAGGGCTGGAGACGATAATTTGATGGGCTCAGGAAGTCTGCAAGCATACGATGCAGTCAGCTGACACAATTAGAGATCACAGGGAGAGGCCTTCGTCCATCAATGCACATAAATTAGGATAATGAAGATGACTCCTTTATTGGGGTAGAGACCCCATTCTTACCCGTTCCATGCCCTCAGAGTGAACATAGATTGCCCGGTACATGCTCTTGTACGACTTGCTGAACAGGTAGCCGAGGAAGCGGATGTTGCCCATACGCATGTTGTGCCCCATCTGCTCGAGAATGCGCCGTGCCTCCTCTGACACCTCCGCGACCGGTCGCTTCTGCTCGGCGCTCACCTGCAAGGACAATGAGAGCACAGTGTCATGAACGGTCGAAGAGAGGGAAAGGCATCCTCTCAACCTTCTTCAACCTTTGGCATCCTTAAGTTATTTACCACGTGAAGCAGCACACCCCCATTAAGCTGAACGCTTACAAATGTCTCAGAAGACACATCTTGCAATACGCTGATATACGAGGTGCTACCCAAAAGTTCCGGGAATTTGAAAAGCACGGGCAAACTGAGGGTGGTAGCACATTTCCGCCACTAGATGTGGCTAGCAGTGTGCCTTACAGATCAGTGTGTTGAACGACTTGCATCTAAGAAGTACCGTTTAGCGAAATGGTGTTTTGCAACGCAATGTTTCACTGATTTGGCACACTTCTTAGCAACCAATAGGGCAGACTTCAAGAAGCGAAGAATTTGCATCAACTTTTGTTTTAAACTTGGCAAAACTGGGGCAGAAACTCATTGTATGCTAGAGGACGCTTTTGGAGTCGACGCCATGAGCCAAAGTAGGACGTTCTTATGACATAAACGCTTCAAAGAGGGTCAAATGTGTGTTGACGACGAACGTTCTGGACACCCATCAATGAGCACAACCCCAGAAATGATAGCAGAAGTTCGTAAGGCTATCCTTGGAAATCACAGGCTAACAATAAAGGATGTCTGCGACATTGTAGGACAATTGTACGGCACAGTTCAGCTAATTTTGGCGGATGTTTTGAACATGAGGCACATTTCTGCAAAATTCGTGCCAAGACTGCTCAATGACGAACAGAAGCTGCACCGTGTTTCTGTCTGTACGGAACTGAAGCAACAAGTCAGAGACAATCCCACATTTCTCTCCAGTGTAATAACCGGGGATGAGACATAGGTTTATGGCTACAATCCTCAAACCAAACAGCAGTCTTCGCAATAGAAGTAGCCAAATTCCCAGCGGCCGCCAATGGCACGTCAAGTTTGTGGAAATGGGAAGTCTATACTCAATGGTGTCTTTTTTTTTTCGTACATGGAATTGCCCGCAAGGAATTCTTACCTCCTTGGCAAACCGTGAATAGCGAGCTTTACCGTGACGTTTTGAGGTGCTTAAGAGAGAGCATTCGTCGCAAGCGTCCGGAGAAGTGGAAGAACAACTGGCTTCTTCATCACGACAACACGCCCACTCACACATCACTCACTGTTCGACAGTTCCTGACTTCCAAACAAATCACAGTGCTTCCACACTCACGCTATTCACCTGACCTTGTGACTTTTTCTTGTTCCCAAAGTTGAAGTTGAGGCTGAAAGGACCTCGGTTTCACACTATTGAAGAGATCCAATTGGAATCGCAGGCGGTCCTCAACACACGGTTGCCTGGAGAGCTCCACGAACGCATGAAATCGCGGCAGAAACGCGGGGATCGGTGTACACATGATCAAGGGGACTACATTGAAGGAGACAGTGCTGATTAGGCGCTATGGTCAAAACTTTCTTTTTTACGACTGAATTCCCGGAACTTTTGGGTAGCACCTCATAGTTTGGAGCCTATATCAGAAACATTTACAACTGAGAAACTAAAACAAATACAACAACGATTAGCAGTCTGCTTAGTCTTTTCAGACTCTTCAAGGTGGACCAGTGTTAGCCAGTTCATTATGAAAGCTGAACTTGTCACTGGCTCATCCTGGCAGAAATTTATGTATGAGCTTTATCGTGGTCACTTGAAAATAAATAGCTCTGCGTACCTACACGAGCTCACAAGGAATTCACTCCGCACGGGTTCACAGTAAAATGGTCACATTTACTCAGAAGTATTCCTTGTATCCAACCACAAGAGGCTACTGAAACAAGCTACCAGAGATAGTGATCTCCTCTACACCGGTTGAGTCTTTCGTTAACGTTACTGCAGACATCAACTTCGATGTCTACCCTGCTCATAACACATCATCGTACGACACACAATTTGTATTTACAATTTGTAATTAAGTAACTGAAACTAGCTTTCCTGTGATATTTTTATCTTATATGCTTAGCATGCTGTTCATTGTATTCTATGTTTACTTCTTCACTCCTGCTTGGGGTTGAGCATAGATTGCAGTATGTATCTAAAAAAAAAGAAAGGACAGGAAAGCACACAATCACAGCCACAGAAGTTGCGCAGACAGACAAGACCGTTATGCTCACTGCTAAATATCTGCAGTAAATTTTTTTCTTAGAGAGAAAGAGTGCTAACTTGGGCTGGTTGGGACGTGTCTGTAAATACAGTCAACTTCTGTTAATTCGACCTCAGTTAATTGGACTTATCGCGTACCCACTGAAAAGTCCTGGCGAGAAATGGAAGCAAAGCTCATTTAGTTCAAACTCGAAAGCATGCCATTTCGGTTAATTCAATCCCCACCGACCCGCACCGACGCCCAGTCAGGCACACAGTGGTCACTATATAAGCTTGAAAACCCAAGAAATTTGAACTTGCAGTTCCACATCGGTCGAATTAATGGGAGTCGACTGTATAGAGTAACATCCCATGCGACAGCACAGGACAAACAGCATGCTGTCCATTTACTCTCGTTTCTCCCGTCCCCCCCCCATGTACTGTTACTCTATCTCCCAAATCTCTCCACCTCAAGTATATGTTTGATGCTGCATTTCAGTGTGTGTTTGAAACCTCCTTCTTCAATTTCCTTAAGCTTATTTTGTACATATAACTTAACAATGTACATGTTCTGTAAAGTTATCAAGAACAAAAAATTGCAACACACTGTTGGAAGTCGGAGTCACAACATTACAGCACATGGTACTGAGAGTCCTGAAAATTGCAAGAGTGAGCATGCCACAAGAATTCTCAGTCAGCATGGTGGATGCTCAGTCCAAATGGCTGTTTCGTGCGTCTGCTCCCTCAAGGGCTGGCCACTCTTATAAGGAAAAATTTAATGTGATGCAAGCTAGTGAGAGGGTAATGCAAGGAACATGGGCACAAAGAAAGGCGTGCGAGCCCCTCGGATCCCCCTATACTTCTTGCTCTTAGCTGGCACAGCATGAAGCAGCATGAAGAGTTAAAGAAGGGCTTTCAGTTCACTCAGCAGAAACAGAAAAAAAGAACCTTTGGTAAACTTTCCCCGATCAGCTATGGTGCACAAAAAAAAAAAAAGAGATAACTTGAACGGGTTGTTCCTCACAACATATGGTGTCAGAAGGAGTGCGTGCAATGGCTGCAACAAAATTTTCAAAGGCTTCGTGTTCTATAAACTCATAGTTCAACAGTTCAAGACTGTTACCTCGGTGATTGCTCTCTGGACACGCGCACTGCCCAGCACCTCCTGCTTGATCTGCTGCGGCGTCCGGTTGCCAAAGAAGCGGTATTTGGGGCAGCTCCATTCTCGCGTGCACCACGACAGGTCTCCCGCCGTGCGTCGGTCGGCGAGAATGTCGTCGAATCGCTCGCCATTCAGCGTGATGTAGCCGGTGCTCATGGTGACAAAGAAGTTATTGTGCTTGCCTCACTCCAGTTCCAGGCTCCTTTCGTCTGGTTACTGCAAAGGCGATTAGAAAAATGCAATGTGAGAGAGAATGGCAGGGCCTGCCAATGTGCACGTGCTTTCTCCAAAACAAATTTGCACAGAAGGTGTCGGATACAGTTCATGTGTTACAAAACAACTTTTCTTGCTACTGATCACTGTCAACTAAGCATGTGTCACAACGAGGGCTTTCATCGAAATTTGAGAGGAAACATAACAATGTTACAGGTTTATAAACGAAATCTGAGCCTATTTTAACAGTGCCAATCAGTGGGCACAAAAGTGAGTATTTCAACACAACTTCTACTAGAAATATTCTTCAGCCAGGAAATGAAACCTATCAAACCTGTGATGACAGATTTATTTAATCCACTCTGTAAGGGAGGCAGTATGTGAGGTAGGAGATGTATTGGACGAGACAACATAAATAAGCTAGATCCTTACGTCATAAGACGTACGAACCGACACGTACATCATGCATACACTGTTCCCATTTACACACAGCCTAAGGAAAAGCACGCTGAGAAAAAGAGAGGAGTCAAATGCATTATTTTCTTGAAATAATTATTTTCATTGGTTACACAAGCCTGAAGGATCAGAATAGTATACGCAACATGCTACAACGGAAGTGTTACGTTTACGTCATTTTGAAAACACGCGGATGCACGCCGTTTGCAACAGTCTTGCTTGGCGCGTTTGTTGCGATTTCTTTTGACATTTTTGTAACATTGGTGTCAGTAATCTCGACAATCAGAAACTACATATGCCGTCTGTTAAACCAGGTACAATTTAAATTTCAACCAACAAAACAACACTCCTCCGCTTTTAACGTTCCGACTTCGTAAAACTCCCAAACATTTACGCTGCCTGCGCAGAATTTTCCGCAAATACTGCAATCAGTCGGTAAACAGAGCGCCCGAGCGACAGAGGTTAGAGCGCGCTCGTGCTACAGGTATGGCCCATATGACCATCTCCAAGAATATAGCGTGAAAACAATTGGTACCAGAAGGGGCCGTTCCGAAACTCGGGGGAATACTGACACAAATGCTTGCTGGGATCTCCGGATAAAGCGCTAATGTTCCAGCCAATATGCCGGTAAACACAGAAAAAGCATGCAAGCCCACGGGCAATTCACAAAAATCTTTAACTCGAGCGAGAATACTTTACCGAACGCCGATCACTGAAGTGCGCAGTCGCTAGAATAAAATAATGCCAAGGCCTCTGTAAAAACCACACTGTACCACACTATCGCGCTGGAAAGCCACACGCCTTCAAAACGCCGCAGGCATCAAGGAAAACTGCATGCACCGGTGCATGTGCGTTTGCTAACGAGTGAAACCAGTTACCTTTACGTCGGCGTCGACGACATAGCGCTGTAGAAGTGCAGGTTTTCTCCTTCAATCGACTCGATTATCGCTCAAATGAGCGTACGCCCAGATCGCCAGGATCATTGCCAAAGCGCTGTGCTGATGTATCAGGGAAGCCGGTAGAGCCAGAGCAGGCGCGGTTCTTGTTTCTCTTTTGCATTTATTTGTTTGTTTTTTCGGCGTGTTGTGCTGCTACCGGATTGGCCGGCGACCATCACGCCACTCAATAGCCGAGCCTGGCCGAGCAGCTCGCTTCGTTTCCATGGAGACCCGTTTCCGTGCATGTGCTCGCGGCCCAAGACGTCGTTGAGATTAGAGTATCGTATCTATCTGCAAGTTTTCGACCTTGTGATTACTTTAAAAATGTTCATCTAAATATTTACCGTACATTGCTTGGAACGAAACTGAAAAGCAAGACCGAAACCTGAAACCAAGTAATCTGCGTGAATGATTTTTTTTTTTTTCAGTTTTAGCCGGTTATAACTATACTATGCCTATATGCTTTTCTTATGTGCCGTCAGTGTCCCCAGGTTTGCGATACAATGTGCACAAAAGTGTCAACTCCAATTACAGAGCAAGAATTTAACTGTATAATAATCTTAATGATTAACTCAGCTGCGCACAACTTCCTTCGTGCACATTGGGTGCATCTCGCTCACCTGCAAGTGACCCTAATGTAAAAAATAGAAAAAGAAAAGCGGAAAAAAAGAAGTAGTAATTACAAAAACTTTTTTTTTAATACAAAGCTTCCAGAGTCCACACATGCAGCTCTTTTGTCTCATCTGCTAGTACGAATGTTTTTATTCTTCAGATCATGCAACGCTTGAAAGTCGGCTAAAAATGTACACCAAGTGAACAACAGAATTGTGCAGTTTTATTCCATTCAGAACGGCATTAAACGTGAGCCATGACAATGATGAAAAATGCTCGTCAGATAGGTGAAGTAAGCAACCAAGCAAGCATGGCCGGTATCGACCTACACAAAGAGCGAAAGTATATTGTCTCCTGTTTGGACTGTCTGTCAAGTCCCACTGTTGTTCAACAGTGTCATTTTTAGGAACTCCATTGCACCAGAACAATAAAAAAGGCATAAAAAATGCCAGTTTTGGTTATATTCAGGCGCAAATGCTTCTACAAATGATTACACTCGACATTTCCAAGGTTCTGCTATCAGCGAGCCTAATTGTGCACACTCAAACAATATATTGTGCTTCTGTCATCACAGATGTATGCTACAACTGCACATAAGGTATGATGGCCATGACTGACAAGAAATATGATAAAACATGAACATAATTAATGTATGTAACTCATCTTCTCCTAGACCCTTTGGACTTTGCATTCTCTTAATGGTCTCACATTATTTTTTCTCACAGTACAAGTGGCAACAGCTAGCACATTCATTTTGTCTCAATAACACAAATGTGCATTAACCATACAAGAAGAGAAGCGACAAAACGTGTAAGAATCACATCTGAGTAAATGTAAGGCAGATATTTCTCTGAAGGTTCGCAGACATAAAAAAATTTAGAACAGGCACTTCAGCCATGAAGGTTCTCCCCTTATATTGTGATCAAATTTTTTGAAGTGATCCCAGCTGCGCACAGACTATTGTCGTCCCAAGAGAAACTACTTATTTCAAGAACTCGTTATGTATTTATGCAATGCCTCTTGACTGTAGTAGTTGCAGCCCACACACAGGACACCAATTAAGTGGCCTCATCTTTTTTCTCATATTTCAAGATTGTTCAAATTCTGGCAATGCTTCCTCACACCCCCTCATTATTTGAATCTCTGAAATACAAATTAAATAGATTAAAGAAGACAGAGGACTGGTACACTTTGTCGGTGCTATATGATGCACTATGAATCACGAAAAAAACTAAAGAACTTCGATTAACTCACCAGGTCTTGGTTGATTGGTTGACTGATTTATTGATTTTAACATCCTCAATCAACGCAATGGCCGTCAGAGATACCATAGTGGTGAAGTCTGGATTAATTTTGTCCACATGGCGTTCTTTAATGCGCACCCAAACAGTGACGCAGGCAGGATTTTTTTTTTTTTTTTAAGGGGGTAGGAGGGACGTCGTTTCATGCCAGGTATCTCTGGTACACAGAAATTTCGAAGAGGTTATGACTGCTGTTCTCCCGCCACCCCTGGCTACCCCCTCTGCACCCAAGGCTCAGAGCATATCTGAATTCAGCCCCCAGTGAAAAGCAGCCATGGTGGTCGGCAATCACACCACTGCCCTCATGCTCGGCAGCAGGACGCCACTGCCATGGAGCCATCATGACAGGTCTGCCAATTCCGCAGCCAAGGAAAAATACAGCTGGGCAACCTCTAAAATACACGGTCAGACAAACGAAATGAGCCCTAAAAGCGTGACAAGGTATAAAGGATTTTGTTCGAGGAATAATATGGCTTGCTGCGCTCATCGTATATGTGTGCGCTCCTTTGTCTGCATGTGTGCCTTGAAATACTTTGCACATTCAGTTGTCAAGATGTCGTACCAACTTGCCGCATTCTTTGCCCTTCTAAATGACAACAAAAGAAATGATGTCAGTCCGCAACCTATGATCACAACTCTTCATGACAAAAGGTAAATGATTGCCGAGAAAAAAAAAAGAAAGAAAGAAAGCATCCACGCATAAATTTATACATGCGTGAGCAAAAAGAGAAAGGAAAGATGTTCGTCTCTATATGTTTGGTAGTGCAGTTTCACATTCTTCAAAATAAGCGTGTCAGAACGCAAACACTGTGTAATGATAAATAAATTGTGAAGAGGTTTTAAAAAAAGGGAATGGCAACGGACAGAGCAGCATTAAAAAGCAATGCACTAAGTTTGAACATCTGCCTTTGTGTGTTGCTCCAAGGACAGGCGCTCTGCCTTTCTTCACAAAAGAATAAATGAATGAATGAATGAATGAATGAATGATTTTGTTGTCTAGAACCAATAAAAAACCTGCAGGCAATAGACTTGCTAGACCACGCTGAACATACAACACTTGATTGCCCTTCTCCTAATACTCGTCCACTGCATTTGTGGGGCTGTATTTTTCATTTCTTCTGCCCTTCGTTGTAGACTTGGACCCCATCACACCGCTGTTATCACTGAGATTGGGCACGCAATGTCAAGTTGATAACTACGGGGTAAACATCGAAAGCAACATAGGAACTATGAGAAACGCCATAGCGTGTGGAGCTCCAGATTTACTTTGACCAACAGGGGGCTCTTTAACACAAACCACAGTAAACAAGTGTTACTGAATTTGCCACAGCTGAAATGCCACAGCTGCAAATGCCACAGCTGAGAATCGGCAGCACAACCCCATAGCCACTGATCAAGTCACTGCGATGGGTCTCTTGGCGTCACAGTTAAGAAATTAATTAAAAACGACACGGATGATTGCAAAATGTGACCCCAGGTCACCCACAGAGTCTGCCTAGTCAAAGTCAGGAAGTTCCTTTGCTCTTTCTTCTTCCTGGCGCCTCTTACGGAGTTCGGCCAATTCCTGAAATGGCAACACGCAATACAATCACACATGAGAGCCCAAGAAATGAATCAAATAAAGGATGAGCAAAACAGATAGTTGAACCCAATATTAATTTTTTATTTTTTTTCAAAAATGTAAAGCAGATCTGCACTGTGTCCTCCAACATCACAAAAGCTACAGATAGCCAGTTTTGTGTACACAGGAACAGGGAAAGAAGAGAACTAGGACAAACTATAGATAACTGTGCTGATGTTGAGGCATGTTGGCTGATTCACTATGCTGAAGCGGTGCTATGAACAATTAAGGAAACAAGAAGAAAGCGACATGACAGCAGTTGCTCGACGTATGTAAATAAATTTGTGTTTTGCAAGAAGAGCTGCCACTGCCTCGGAGGTGAGCAATGACTCTTAATACTATTACAGTGACAGTTTTGACAGATGGCCTAGTTGGCTTGGATGCATTGATACAAACTGCGCGACAAGACTGGACGCAAGGAAAGACGGGGGCAGTAATTCCACAGAATATGACGAGACATACACGCAAGGCGCACTTCTGGCCTTCTCCCACAGAACCCTTAGTAAAATTAGTTTCCTGCATGTGAATGTATGGCAAAAACTCTGTGGAACATATTTGTCATAAATCAGTGAACATCTCTGCCAAATTGGTTCCCACTAATGAATTGAATTTTCGGAAATATTTCCAAAGGCACTATTTTAGCATGTCTCTCTCTCTCTTTCCTTTCTTTCTTTTTTTTTTGCGAGCAGTACATTCAGTACTGCTTGCAGTACTGAACGCCTACGTTCTACTTAGTAGCAAGGAATGCTAAAGTAAAGCAAAAGTTAAATTGCCGGATTCTTTGTTCATTAACAGGCACCGTGTGTCCTTTCTGGCACTGCTGCAATTATGCATTCCATAAATCAACATCACTGGTTAGCGGTTGCTTCAATCGATTATTAAATTTAACCACAGGTTAACTGCACACTCAAGAGCAGCACTACATAAACTTACAGCTTCCTTCTGTGCTTTCATGACATCAATGTCCTTTTCCTTGAACTTTGGGTCACGGCTGGGGTCTTCTGGAATGGTCATTTTCTGTTCCTGTAAAAAAAAAAAAGAAAGAATGAAGGAAGTGAACCTTAGACAACAGCAGGGTACATGCATTGTCTTAATTCATGCATAACACATACAAAGCTATTGCTAGCACTTTTATCCTTAGCTGATGAAATAAATGTTCCGCATGACACAGAGCATCCAGTGCGTTATTTGGAGGCATTGGCTATTAAAGGCATAAATATACTTCACTTTATGAACCGACTTTGCAATGAAAGAACTCGAAACAGAGCATGTTTGTGTTGGAGAAATACTAAAGGCAAAAGTTTAGCGGCGCTAAATTAATAGGTTTGTGTAAAATAAAAGCAAAAAAAGAAAACTGCGCCCCGTTACTGAGTAGTGAAGTTTTCATAATTCAAAAAATAACTATGTTAACGTGACACAGCCGTGGCATCAGCAATTTGGTAAACATGAACCACCTCCCATTGACACATACCATCGTGTGACAACAACTTGTCCAGGTAATGACTTCAGTTGTGTGTCAACAACTCATAATTAAAATGCAAATTATATTGTAGTTAGGAATGATAACAGACACAGCTTGGACACTTTTATTGACTTTCCTACATAGATATATCTGTGTAATGCTCTGTCGACACTATCAGTTGGTGTGTGGTAGCCTCCGTGTGCAAATGACACACCGGTGGTAAGGCACAAGGGTGCTTCGCCTAGATGATGTGCATGTTCATCTATTCACAAACAACTTAGGTTGAGGAATAAGTCATGCTGTCTATATTTGTGATTTTCTATTGCGGCATAGCCATCTTTGGCACAGAGCAGATGCCAAGAGGCCTTAACCTGTGTGGGGATGCGCGACTCTCACGCGTCTCCCGTAATCCAGCTTCACCGCGTGGCTACATGCCGGTGGCGGTCGTGGTGGTTGTGGCGCATTGCGAGAGATGGCGCGAGTGTCGCGATGCTAACGCCACTGAACGGCGGTGTGACTTGAGAGAAAAAGGTCAAAGGCGTTTCCAATTTGGCTTGGAATCGGCGACCAACACGCACGAACGCTTCGCGCGTGCGCCAACCCGCTTCGCGGGACCGTCTTGCGAGGCTAAGAGCAGGACACCGGTATGGATGAACACGTGATCGTTCGAATGCACCACCGTTCACGTGACCGTACACGTGAACGACTAGGCGATGGTGTCATAGCATGGGGCGAACATATTCGCTCGCTATCCGGTCGCAGTGAGTCGGACTTACTTGATTTGTCGCACGCCCATGTGAATTTTCTATGCATTGTAACTCGGCTAGCGTGTATTAGTGTATGAAAGGTGCAATAAATGCCCTTTTGATTGTTAGCACTACTGTGTTGTCGTTCCTTTGTCCCAAGAGCACGTGTGAGACCCCACACCTGTTAAGGCACTATGTACGCTTGTACCTTGTGCACCTGATAAGTGTTATTATGCAGATCAAAAAGGGGCTTATAAGGATGGAGGGGCTGAACTCATTTATCAATTTTCTTTATCCCGAGCAGAACTCTACAGCCAAACGCGGTTATAACAAAGTTAAACATTTGCGATGTGTTCATTAGGTATGGATTTGTTATCTGCAATGCAGATAAGAAGGAACGAAGGAATTTGTTTACTGAAAACAAAATTAAGCGTAGTAGGCATTAATTATGCAATAACCTGCCTAATTACTAGGCATGTGTGAATATAAGAAACTTTTGAATAACTAATTAAATATTGCCTTATTCGATTCAGTCCTTGGAAACTTTTCAGGAAGTTTTCCAATATTTCGGGATTGCCATGTGTGCGCAATTAAGCACAAAATTAGAGCAAAATACCATAAATTTCATCCTGGTGGCCACAGTAGTCCTAAAACATGAGAAGTTACGTAGTGGAACATGCTGCGTCACCCAGGAAGCCAGACCTTTCCACCTAAGCAGCTATCATTCGCCGAGTCCTGGAGGCATGAATACTGGCATGAGTATTACTGTGAGCAGTGTCACTATTAATGACAAGAATAATAAGAAAACGAACTTTCAATCACTTTTTACGCTAGATGAGATGATGTATCCGCTCATACTTACCACTTGTGGGAAGATCTCTGTAAACGCCTTCTTCACTACAGCATAGCAGCTGCAAAATGACGTGACGGAGGATCTTTTAGAGCAAAGCACATTTCTGCATGCACTATAAATACATATTCCAAGAGGTAAATGAGGAATACTGTGTGATTTTCGCAAAGATGACACCATCTTTCACAGCTCTAGCATAATGCTGGAACAAATTTCTGTACCATATTTCTGGGCAGTGGCGCACCGACGGGGGGGGGGGATTCGGGGGTTGTAACCCCCCCCCCCCCCTGAGGCCGACTTAACCCCCCCTTATGTTTAACCCCTTTTCTTTCCTTACGCATTTGAGTGCTGCAACTAAGATGTAAGACACGCAATCGTCTGCACACTCGCAAAAAGCGCATTTTTTTGACAATTTCCCGTGAAGAAATCGAAATTAGTGCTGTTTAGGTGGTATTGGCAAACTGTCAACCCCCCCCCCCCCCTGGCAGAGATCCTGGGTGCGCTACTGTTTCTGGGGATATACTGGGGAGAGATACGTTTCTATCAAAGCTGGAAATGGTTTTTCAGTCAGTAGAGGATTAAGCTTACGATGGTATGTTGATAAACCCGTGTAGAATATATTCCCCAGGGCAGTGTGCTCGGTCCTCTTCTTTTTGTTCTATATATTAATGATATTGTTAACACGGTTGAAGGTGGTGTACAGATTTGATTATTTACCGATGATTGTGTGCTCTTTAAAGATATTGTTTCTCTCCATGATCAAACTAGTTTATGTTGTAGTTTAAATAATATTCTTGCATGGTGCAGGTGCTGGGGAATGACACTAAACACAGATAAAAGCGTACTACTGCGAATGACACATAAGAAATCACCCCTGCTTTATGCATATTAGTTAGGTCCATCACCTCTTCATGAAGTCACTAGCTATAAATACCTAGGAGTGACCCTTAACAAAACACTATCATGGAATGATCACATAACTAACACTTGCACTTCAGTCTTCAGAAAACTATGCCTGTTGAGACACAAACTTAAGAAAGCCCCACCTAATGTTAAAATGCTATGCTACATCTCCCTAATTAGACCTAAGCTGGAATATGCTTGCATAGTTTGGGATCTGTACACAAAAACTAATATCAATAGTCTTGAGAGAATTCAGAGAAAAGGGGTCAGATTTATATTTTAAAAATTTTCCAGATGTGAGTCGCCCCCGAACTTATGGAAATTAACAACATTGAACCACTCGAACTTAGACAAAAGAAACAGAGACTTGAATTCCTTAAACTACTTCACACCAATAATTTATCCCTTGACCCATCTGAACATTCATTGCAGTTATCGACCAGAACTACACGCCACCGCAGACATGATGCATTAACCCCTTACTTCGCAAGAACAAACACATATAAGTGTTCTTTTTTTCCTCGAACTGTATCCGAATGGAATTGTATAATTGAATCCACTTCTTAATCTTGTACTTTCATGGTTCTGTTTGTTAGTCAATCTGATTTTCATTGTACGTACCATATGTGGCCCTCCCTGCTTGGACCACATGTCTGCAGTATTTATTAAATAAATAATATAAAATATCTCTTTATGCGCGTGTGGCAATACACAATTTTTTGTGTACATTTTATTTTTCTTTCACTTCATTTCACCTTTAGTTTATTCCAGTGTACTCTTTCTCATTCAGTTTTGCTACTCTCCAGCCATTACTGGAATGTTAATACAGCAATACAGAACTCACTGTACACTTTTCCCCAAGAATGCACCACTGTAATTTGATTGTCATTTTGTTCTAATTTACTAGTTTTCTTTTTTCCTTTGTAATATTGTACCTAGAAATCCACGTTATCACACGTCCTCTGCTGCATGAGCCCATACTATATAAAGCTTGCACTATTTGAAAATAAATAAATAATAGATACACATATCATGAGACCTTTGGGAGCTTGCTCATAGTGCATGGCAACAGTCATTGCTTCAACAACGGTGATGACATCAAAAAGCAACATTGCAATTACTTCCACATCCCAGAGCTGACTAAAACTAGAGTCCCATAATAAGTTTTTTTTTTTTTTTTTTTTGATCACAAAACTTCTACGGGAAAGCTTCATATTCCACTCAAAGTAGCCTTGATGTGATGCAGAGTCAGTTACAAGGCACGTAGCTATCGCCTGGGGGAGGCTAACTTGAATGTGTATTCCAGTGAGCTGTGTAACCTTCCCTATTGTAGCGTTGCAGGAGAATGCAAAAGTGGTGCATGCCTGTGAATACCACTAGTCACACTATTCTTTAGTATAAGAACTGCTGAAAGCGCACTAAGTGCAATACATTCAGGTATAATTACTATTACAGTGGTCGACGATAGGCGCACTGTGACTGGTGCTTTAACCGAGGCAGTTATCATCTGACAGTGAAAAATTCCCCAACATCCCAATCATGCAATAGTCATTGACTAAATAAATAAAACATATGCATTTATTTTGCTTCTAGCAGTTATTAATTTTGTATAAATTAATAACTCAGAGGTAGAGTAGTGAACCCCCACGCAGCGGGCCCAGGTTCGATCCTGGCAGGAACTGGGCAGTTTTTTTTTTTTTTCTCATTCCTGGCAATAGCTGCTACGGACACCGGACACCAGCGGCGGGCACCATCGCCAACCGAAATGGCTATTGGAATGAGCCCATAGCAGCTTATGCTGTAAAAAATGCAACCTTACAGCTACTGAACACGTACTCACTTTGAAACCTGAGTTGAACTGGCTGGCGTGGAACCATCTAAAGACAAAGGAAAGCATCAGAGTGTTGTTATGAACAAATGAGGACCATTAAAAATATGGCCCAGATGAGCCTAGATGTAACGAACACGGATGTAACGAATTATCGGATATAACAAAATAAATATGAAATGTTTCTCTACAATATTAGCCTGTAACAAATCATCATCATCAGCCTATATTTATGTCCACTGCAGGACGAAGGCCTCTCCCTGCGATCTCCAATTACCCCTGTCTTGCGCTAGCCGATTCCAACATGCGCCTGCAAATTTTACAACCTCATCACCCCACCTGATTTTTGCCGTACTCGACTGCGCTTCCCTTCTCTTGGTATCCATTCTGTAACTCTAATAGCCCACCGGTTATCCATCCTACACATTACATGGCCTGCCCAGCGCCGTTTTTTCCTCTAAATGTCAACTAGAATGCCAGCTATCCCCGTTTGCTCTCTGAAGACCCTGTAGTGCCAAGCACTACAGGGTCTTCGCGGCGAAGTCTCTTCGAGTCGTCTTCACGAGAACAATTTGAACTGTCCGCCCGGTGTCGACGGCGAGCTGCGACTTGCACTGCAATATGTCGGGCTCTGCACAGTCGGGCTGAGCCCGACGTTGCCTGGTTGCAGCCGTGTGCATAGCTCTACGATTCGCTTCTTCAGCAGAAGGTCGTATACCTTGCGAGGAACAGCCGTAAGGTGTACCAAAGAGTAAACAGGCATCCAGACAACATGGCGCACATGTCACATCCCTTGACCCGTGGCATAATGCAATGCTGCTGATGATGATTATGATGATGGTTTATTGGCATCCCCTTCGAAACGGGGTGGTGACAAATAGTCCCTTAGCCTACTTGAGTTAACCAAGTCCAGGTACATGCAGCATGCAACTCTACATGCAACTGCTAGATGTCAGGACACTTCGTGAAATATAGCGCAACTGCAATGCAACATTCACACGTATCGTCGCTACACGGCTCGCATGTCACATAACGTGACAAATGGCACGATGTGATGCTAAATGATGATAATGACCTAATGGCATTCCCTATAAAACGGGACGGTGACGGTCACCTAGCTTGCTTTCTATCATCAGGTATGCTATACACGTTTCTTATTCTTGCATTTTTGTATACATCTCCTTAATCTTCTTTTTATTCCTCAAGCCTTCCCTATCTACCTTGTACAACTACCTATGCAACTGCTACATGGTGTGCCACCTGGTGTATTAATATTCATCTGAAATATAAAATGTGCACGTAACAACACTACGCGGTGTGCTTATCACATCGCATGACAACAGGCACGCTACGATGCTAATGAAGATGATAATGATCGTCGAATTATTGGCATCCCCTTTAAAAGAAAGCGGTGACAGTCACCTAGCCAGCTAATGATGATTATGATTATTATTTACTGGCATCCCCTTTGAAACACGGCGGGGACATAGTCACCTAGCAAGATTGATTTAATCAGGTACAGAATATATATTTTTGCTATAATTTTTGGATACACATCATTAAACTTCTTTTCCTTCCTCAAACCTTCTACCTTGTACCGCTACCTGTGCATCTGCTACAGGGCGTTCTATCCAAAGAGGTTACCTCCTTGGTTCTATCTGGTGTAATAATATGCAAATGCAATGCACAGTGTGCACATATCGACGGTACGCGGCGCAAACGTCTCATCGCGTGTTTCCTTGGCGCTAGGGTGCATTTATAGGGCACTTCTTCGCTGTATGCGAGCAAGTGCTGGTGTGGCTCAGTGGTAGAGTAGCTGACTCCCATGCAGCGGACCCGGTTCGATCGCAGCGGAAAGTGAGTACTTTTTTTCTAATTCCCGGCAATAGCTGCTACAGTCACCGGACACCACCGGCGGCAGACACCATCGTGAACCGAAATGGCTGTTAAAATGAGCCCATAACAGCTTACACTGTAAAAAGCATGTCAAATGTAACAAAGGTATTTTCATGTTGGATCCGACTTCTTTATAATGACATTTGACTGTATCTGCAAGCATCATTGCATTAAGCGTGTCAAAAGAACTCTGAACCACATTACACAAACAGTGCCAAGTTATTTCAGATTTAGAAACCACTCAAAGAAAATAAATTGTTCAACCAAAGTGGCATGCTAGTATAGAGTGCACAGCACCGTGATGGGCACTGCAGTTTTACATACATTCCTGTGTGTGCGTGCGTGTATGAGTCATGGCAGTGGGAGACACCTTTCTTCACTCATCAAATCATCATTTGATGTTCTGCAGTTCTGACAAGTCATTTATTTTAAGAAAGCTGTAAATTTACCTAGAGCCACACTGAAAGCTGTTCACTTCTACCAATGCAATGCACTTAAAATTTAGACTTACCGATCTTCTCAAAGGAATCTTCCCCAAACGTAATGTGCAAGGGCTTGTTATAATCCGTGTGTGATGCCTTACTGAAAAGAGTGGCAAATGGTTGAAAACTAATGAGAAATAAAGCAGAGAAAAAGATTTCCTCCAGATCAACCCGCAGGATTTGCCTTCAGAACCAATGCAGTAAAGTAGGGTGCAATGGCATCAAGGGTCAATGTTGGTGATAGCGACCAGCTTAATTGTTAGTACACCACTTATAGTAAGTAAAGTAAGCGCTAAACCTAAATGACGGATAGCATGAATGGTATGCACTTTGTGTATGCCCTCTCTTCTTCGCTGTAGTGGTGCCTTTGTTGGTACATCACAAATTTACAAATGTGATGTGACGAGCCCAGTAGCGTGCGCAACAAAAAGAATCGAGAGATGGCGCCAACCGTGCCACGCAATGTTATGGGCTGGTTCAACGCTCCTTTTGAATTCTCCGCTTCATCCTTCTCTGCAACCCTCCTCCTCTTCTGTGAACTTCGAGCAGACGAAATATCAAGTTGCGTCTGGCCCTCTGGCTCTCCAGTCTACACAACACTACATTCCTATCACCATGTATTCACACTCTTTCTAGTGCCCCAGGTGCTTGCTAAATACTGTTAAACCATGTTTGACAATAGTCCGGTGTTCTATCGCCCACTAAACAAGACATAACAAAATAGTGCGAGTGCGCATTGTCAAGTTTCAGGATCTTTGCGGAGCTGCGTGTGTCGCACCCTGTTCAATAGGAACTGGTTCATAACACACTCTCACTCCAAACCCGTCTGGACACAGAAATTGGGGACAAATGGCTGTCCTAACAAGGCCACGTTGGGACTTTAGATTCCTCAATAAAATCAGGGACAGCCTGGTGAAATTCAGGGTGGATAGTAACCTTATGTTGTATGTGGATACACAAGCAGAGCAGTGTGCATTATCACCACCATCACAATGCTGGCCGCTGTCATCAATGGGGAGCTAGGCACGAGCACATGAGCTCTGAAATGATTGGCTTAGCTTGTAACCTTGCAAGGACTGGCTGGTTCTCGGCCCTCAACAAATATCCGCCATGTTACCCCAAATCTTTTCCTTCCCTCGGTTACATGACACTCTACGTGCAACAGACGATGTGAAAGTGCGAGTGCTCACGTAGGGCCCGAGCCGGAACCAAAGGCCAGGTACGCCAGGCTCGTCTTAAGCCTTGAGATGAGGGACTCGTTCTTGGAGCTCGTGAATAGAAGGGATGCCCCGTTGGCGTGAGCTACGTGCCGGAGGTAGCGGCAGGTCACTTTCCTCTTCTCGGGCTCATAGTTCTGGGGCAATGATAATGAACAGTGCACACAGTGCTGTGACACATCAGATTGAGCCAAAGGAAAACATTTCAGGTACTACATGACAACGCATACGCTAACACTGGAAATTAAAGAGAGCAAACAAATTTATTTTTGCTAATTGCACCACAGAAAATTTACATACACGAAAAGACACTATAACACAAGCCCATAACAGTAAATTTATCCCGTGTGTGTTAAAACTGAGAGCTGAGAACAATTTTTCCATTGTTAATATTTTGAGAGTACTTTATGTTGCTGCTTATAAACACTCCACTCTGCGTAATGCCAGTTTTTACAACTCCCACCCCTTGTAAAGCTAAACTCATCACTTTTTTATTTTGCACTTTTTAGAGAATAGGGACAAGTATTCTATTTAGAGCACTTTTTGCAAGCCAACTTTGCATTCTATTTTATTGTTCACAGTAAAGACATTGCATAAGAAGAAGAAGAAGACCGATAATAGCAGAAGCACAAGTTTGACTACACCTCATAGAGAAGGGGTCCAATGTGTTCTGAGGAACCAAAATACATGCAACAGAGACCTGAAAGATGTCGTACTTGGAGCCGAGAATCAGTAGTGGTACAGGGAATGGTGTCATTGCCTTCTTGTCCTGAAAACCACGACATTGTGTCACTTGAGAAATTCGGATTTGATCTCGGGAGAGAACAGCACAGCACAGTCTTAACGATAAGCCTAATGCACTAACTGCCAGTAAATTAAGTACTGCTTCAACAAAAGCATTTCCTTATCTGAAATTCCCTGCACATACAGAGAAATACAAATGCCTCGACAGAGATCCCCAAACAACTTTCGCTTGTAAAGCACAGTGATGCGGCATTTAGCCTTTCACATGAAAAGATATGTAATAGCTTTGGAGAGAACAAAGCGACTAAATACACGTGTGGGAATGAAGCAGAATAGGCTTAAGTTGCACAGCTCAGCTAAGCAAAAGTGAATTGCGAGGCAATAGATTGCGGTCTGTCATTGTATTGACATGGCTTCTTAATGCTGCTTTCTGCATCTACTGGAGTGATTCCCTGTGTGTACTTCCGAGCAGTAAACAACGAAGAGAAGTTACTTGCAGCATGGCCTCCAAGATTGGCACTTTTGCATGTATATCTGAGGCCATGTTGTGCATGGCTTCTTTTCGTTGTCAGCCATTGTCAGACACGCACGACTACTCTTTCAAATAGGCACAGTGAGTAATGGAGAAAAGTGTCACACGCAGCATGGCAGGTAATAAAACTTGCAACAGTCTATAGGGGTGCACAATATAGGGTGTTCTTCCTTTTAAAGTTTACCGAATTCTTAAAAATCACCCGTGACACTCATCACAATCCTGCTTTTTGAGCTGTATTACTCTAAAAGGCGGACATTGTTTTCATGAGAAATTGAAATGCATGATGTACTAATTACAACAATTTTGCTAATTAATTTTTGAGCCATTTACTTCACCATTAAATTGCACATATTGCAATTAACTAATTGTAGCTAGTGAGGTTGTAAGTCATATCCACTCAGAATAAATCCTGAGAATGGACAACAGTTTCAAGGTATGTGTTCGCAAAAACGTGCAACGAAATTAATTGGTGTCCCAGCTATTTTTGAGCTTCAATGCATAAAAAGGCATTTCGTTAACAAAATAAGTGCGACAACAGTACATTTTTACTGCAAATTTGATGGCACTTATCTCAACACAGCTACTAGTTTTTAAATTCATCCCAAGTGGACATGCCTTTTGAAATTACTGGTTTCAAATCGTAAATTGCTAATATGTGCACTAAAGTAATTAGTGAAAAAGTTTATTTCTGAAATTCTGTTAATTAGTCAATTATGTATTTAGATTCCTTGTGTAAGTAATGCCTGCCTCTTTGAGTAATCCAGATCAATGAGTAGATTTGCGCTATAATGCAACAGGCAATTAAAAAAAAGTTCGGCTAATGCTTAAAATAGACACTCAGTGTGTCCAAATAAAAAATGGCCCCATCTAAGAATAAAAGAAAGTGCATGTATGGGTATTTGAAGATATAGCACCATAATGCTTGGCTAGATTATTGCTTTTTTTTTTTTTGTTATGAGGTGCCTAAGTGCCAATTTGTGTCTATTTAAAAACCTTTCTTTCTACCGCTTCAGTCTGTTTAGCCCTGTGTTTACAGAGCTGGTGCGAGTACTCAAAACAATCAAATGAATCAACATATTAACTTGTGTGTTTACGAGCAGAAGTGCTGAAAACTAAGGCTCCATAAAACATTAAGCGAAGTAAAAATGAAGGCACAACCGGCTTACGGGGTGCTCATCTGGTAGCCGAGACAAGGTGGCTTCGTGAATTGCTTCATTTATGCCCGCATCATTCTTCAGAGCGGTGTCAAGAACTCGGTCAATTCGGGACTGCAGCGCCTTGAGTAACGTCTCGAACAGGATGCATAGGACCTCAGGAGCAGACAAGTCTAACACCACGACGACTGACAATGACCTGTGATTTTGATAAATAACAAGCAACAGTACGACAGTCACTCATATCTGAGCATGTTCATGCGTGGTAATTAGTGCAGTGAAGCTGCTAAGGGCTTCAAGAGAGCGCTATTGTCCCAATTGTCATGCCAATAAATAAGCCCCAACAAAAAATGCCTGGAAACAGGTGCTTCCAGAACTGACCTGAAAGTGCACTTGAGCAAACTTTTTTTTTTTTTCAAATCAAATCAATCTTTATTGAACATCTTAGATGTTGGGAGCACAGACAAAAGCCAAATTACGATGGCTTGACAGGGTCTTTGATATACCCCCAATGATATACAGCACAACGCTTGACATGCATTTGCAAATAAAAACATACACTAAACCTATTCAAGAACTGAGTTGCTTTTGCCCTGACAAATTCCATGCTGGCTTTGAAAAAAACATTGCCTTATCTTTACCACCCATTCTACACGCACCTGCGTGACAGAGCAGTTAATGTTTAAAGGTACCAACAACACATTTTTATGGCACTCATTTGTTTTAATGCAACGAATAGCTTACTAGTCATAGCATCCAATGATAATGTAGTGGTAACGCGGAAAACGTCGTGAAACATTTTTTTTATTCTAATTTTTTTATCTGGAGTTGCGAACCTGTTCATCAAGTTGTATGCTGGAGGCGTGCTGGAAACAGTGATAGGCGATCGCAATAGCGAGTCCACCATCCTGGCATTGGTGGGAAGCAGATCCAAGTGCAGCCAATCAATCCAAACATTTTCCAATCAATAAACTACTTGTTTATCAAGCTTGATGTTCACGCGATGGCATTTTGTATCTAACAGAGAGACCACGGAATTCAAGGTGCTCACTCACTGACTCACTGACTGGCACGCGTACAGAAGCACTCATGTGCACGCCGCCATGCAATGACAGATGTCACGGCTCACCATGGTTCTGCAGTTCCACTCGTTGCCGCATAGGCAGCACCGCTTGTTAGCATAAACTTATTTTTTAGATCATAATACACATCCAATAAAGCGCAAATGCCCTATATGCGATTTTATACAATAGATATGATGCACTTAATAACAGCCAACTTACACACACTAATCTGCAGTCATGTGGCCAGCTCTAGTACCAATGTTTAAACGCAAAGTGGCGTGGCATACAGTTTTTCATGACTTTCTGTGGCAATTCACAATTATAATCTGTACTTAAACTTTGAACAGCGCACTCCATTCTGTCCTGATAAATTGTGTTCTTTTCATTTTCATCAAAATCTCATGACACGTTCTGGGCGGTTGTCAGTTCCTCTAACCTCTGTTACCCACATAATAACACAAGAATTATCCACCATCATGTAGATAACCCTGTTTTGTACCACACATAGCACTATTAAATGTAAGGTGATTGAGACAAAAATCTGTGCTCTCTAGGAGTTTGAACTATTGTGAGTTGACCATACTAGACATGAAGAACAACTGTTGCAGTGACCAGCATGCCAACTTCAGCACAGGGGTTCAACAAGACACCCATAACAAAGCATTACTGAAATTTCTGCCTGAAGCATCATTTATTAGCTTTTTATTTAGTGCTATCTATGCCTTAAGGCAGCCCGCCTTGAATTAAAGAAAAAGAAGGTTGTATGCAGTTGGGTTAACTATGAACAGGCCTGTCATAACATGCAAGCAAACATGAAAGCACTATCCTCTAAATGACAAGACTGCAAGCACACCATAACATAGGTTGCTAAGAGTGCCTTTCGAACAAACACCTGCCAACAACTGCTGAGTATATGCTCTTAAGATACACTTGACACTCTACACAGGCATGCCTCAATACTCACTGAAGCGTTTCCATGGTAATTGGGATTTCCAACAGGTCTGTGGCAAACGCACCTCCAGCCAGCTCCCATATGTGGCAGATGTCTTTGAGCTGGAATTAAAGCATCCACATCTAGTAAGTGCCCATGCAAGATGCTCACCATTCATCAGTGAAAAGGCACACATCGTTCACTTATAAACAAAAAATGCAAAGTGTCTTCCACTGGCAGATCCAGAGGCATACCCCCCCCCCAGTACATGCGGCTGACAGCATTGAGCGTGCAGCAAGCCCCTCTTCCCTAACCCTGTTCTGTCTTTTTTTTTTTTTTTAATGCTTTGGTGGGTGCCACCTCTTAAAGGGGCCCTGAAACACTTTTTAAAGATAGTAAGACAACATTGCCAATCTGTAGAAGAGGCTCCTGTGAACATGTGACCCAAATTTTATTGTACTGTATGCAGTACGAAATTTACAATCTCGTGTCAAGAACAGTGAAAAATTGCTGGTTCTCGCTATCGCAATGTCATCATCGCAAGCAGTGAAGCCCACCAACAGCTACTGGCTGATTTCGCCGGTGAGACACTGAACTCTTGGGCAGAGCCTTGCCCCCTTGCCACCCCCCCCCCCCCCCCCCTGTGTAGCTTCCAGCGCACCAGTGGAGATGAAAAGAGAGAGAATTCCAGCTTATTGATGCAATAACTGTATGTCTAACTCCACCTATAATTGAAGGATACAAAACATTTTTGTGGGAGGCGATTCGTGAGGGACGTGCTTTAATTATGAGGCGATTCTATGATTACGTGGAAAAGTGTCTCAAGGCCCCTTTAAAGGCCACCCTGTTGTCTGCCCATGCCACACACGACATGAGCTAATGCTTAAAACCTTCAGCGCATCCTGCAACTCTTCTTGAACGTTGTATATAAAGAGGCCTAGATGTCAAACATTCAGTGCTCTCACGAAAGCCTCGGTCAAATGTTATTCCCGTACAAGCAGCAGTTCATAAACAATGTATTTCAAGAGACTGCTGATGCTTCCCTTCAACTTCAAACCTTGAATATCCCGCTCCTTTTCCTGCTTATTATGAAGCACCAATATGCACGATGGCTTATTGTGTGATGGTACGATAAGCAAGATGACACGAGGGACATAAACAAAGAAATCCCACGACTAATAAGGTGGTGGTGCCCCCTAGTGGCGTAGAGCCATACCACTGCCTTAATACCATGTGGATACGACAACCTGCAGTTTTTTTTTAATTGCAGTAAGAAGCTTAGGACAACTCAGAACCACTTCATGACATATCTGTAGAAATAGGCAATGATAGGCACCCATCTCTGTGATGTCACATACAGTGGCAAGAAGGTTTGCAGAAGACAAGTGAGAGTACTAAATCACATTGAGCAGGCAAACATTTGGGCAATTACTGTTACTACTCAGGATGTTCTGTGGATTGCAGAAAATGGGCTTTTTTTTTTTTTTCGTGCCCAACAGAACTAACTAACAAGAAATGTTGGGGATACATGCATTTTACTCCTTTGTATATTTTGCAGGCAGTGCTGCAGAAGCTGTGCAAGTACTAAGATCACAGATGTCTCATTCGACGTGTGTCGCAGCACGGCTGTTTTTGATCTGCGACGCTTTCTACGAAACAGCTACTTCATATATTACAACTACAACCTCTGAACCTAGGTTACTTCAAATAGAATATTACTTGTGCACACTTCTGCTTCCAGTATGCGATTAACTATGTTGCGTCCATGAGCACAAGCAACATAACAGAAACCTGTCACCACCAAGCAGAAACGTGTCACTGCGCTTGCTTGGTGGAAAATAGGTTCAGATGTGCTGCAGCTTTTATGTAATAAACATACCATATTTTGCAACATAAAGGTATCAGACTTCAATTTTATGTCAAATTACACATTCTTTAATACGTGACACACTTTTTATTTTTTGGTTGCGAATGTGAGCAATGAAAGCTCTCTAGCGTTCATAGCATTGCCTGCTATATATGAAACGGAGTATACAATAACCTGCATACCGGTCTATATTCATAGATATGTAAATACAATGTACAGGCATACCATGCAACACCTGTTCCCTATTTTACTTGCGTCATATCACATAGTGTTGATTAGGCAAGGCTGTGCATGTTTTCTCAATGTATTGGGCTACCATAATTATGCACGTCACGTGGAAACCATACCACACCAGCACCATGTGACCGTCGTCCAAACATGTACTCGAGAGCTAGCGATGGCTTGGGCGTGTCTGTCTTGTCCAGGAAACGATGTAGAAGTGTTGTCTTCCCCTGGATCAGATCACACGAAGAGAAAAGTAAGGACATATGGATAAGAGACAGTGAAACAGTCGTGCATTAAGAAGCAGGAGGCAAGTATTTCTGTCACCAAATGCTAAGTAAATGCAGTATTGTAAAAAATGGCAATGATAACACTACTGGCTGCAATATGCAGACACTGTAAGAAAGAATTGCACCCTTTGTTGTCCCCCAACAATAATCATCTATTGTTTCATACACTTTCTTTAACGCTGTGCACCCAGTATGTTCAGGTCCCAAAGGGCAGACACGTATCAGTGTGACATAGCTGTCTTAACAGAAAAGTAGAAAATTCAGTGTTAAATAAACAAAGTGTACACAACATTAATAACAAACATCTTGTTGATTGAGGGACAAGGTATGCCCCAAAGGATGTAACATTAGAGTGTATGTTATGCCCAATTAATATGCATATGAATACACGTCATAAGGAATGTGCAATTTCTGCTTGAGAGAACAGCTCTTATACCATTTCTTTTGCCCCACTGCAGATGTCAACCTGAGACAATCTGTACGCATGTTGAGCACATAGTGCTTTTCATTACATTGTGTGTAACTTCAACATTGTGCGCAATGTTTGCTTGTTTCATTTCTTTGACATGGATAAATATTTTGCCACAGCTATATCAATAGGTTTTATTGCAGTACTGAATTGCTTAATCGTATGTTACGTGATATTCTGTGACGTTTACCAATATGCATTTTGTGTTGCTCTAGCTTTCATAACTCTTTCTCAATGCTATATAGCTTGTGTAATTGGACCTATGTAAAAGAAAAAAAGCAATGCATTTTGCATGCAAGTAATGTGCACATGAAACCTAGCAATTATGTCAGTAACTACATAAGTGTAAAAAAAAAAAAAAATACTTACACTCTGCTTATTGCCAACAACAAGAAGTGTAGTCTCAAAATTCTTTGAGGTACCTGCACAATATTGGAAACGCGCAATTGAATTTCATCTTTTAATTCCCCACTTCCTAGAAGAGGTGCATTAGATAGGTATACCTATCTACCTTCTGTAACTAAATCTCGATCCATCTAGTGTACGTAATAGGAAGAGTACGGCGCAAAATGCATCTTGGCAGTTTGTATTTTACGTGTGCGCGCCACATGTGCTTATTAGGACGAAAAAAAAAAAAAAGTGATTGTTAAAAACAGAAGTTCTAGCAATTAACGTAAGTTGAGGTATACCAACAGTATCTCAAGGAGGAAGCAAATAACAGTTACCATTCTTCTCGGCCTCTTTACTGAGTCGCACTGCAGCATCCCAAATCGTTTCCCTGAAAACAGTTTTCGTGTATCAATAAACGAACTTCATTAACCCGATCGCACGTGAGCAAATAAACAGCCGAGTTGATATTCGTGTAACGATGTACACGGCAGGAGTATCAACTCAGATTACGAAAACATCAGCACACGGTAAAGAAGACAGAGTCGGCGAAGCGGGGTCAGGTGTTTCTCCGGACCGCGACTTATAAAGGCAATGGAGCGGCCGCCCGGCCGCACGCTAGCCTTCTCCGTCAGCTAAAAATAAATCATCCGCGGTTACGCAACAGCGCGAGGATGTAATGCCGACTTACGTCGGCATGTCAAGCGCCTCGGTTAACGGAGTGGCTTCTAGAGCGTTCAGGAGAGAGGTGAAATGCGTTCGTCCGCAAGACGCGCAAAACTTGACAAGCAAGACACGCGAAACCACCACGCCGCGGCTTCCGCGGTTGCCATGGCGACAAACAAGACAACAAGCCGCTGGCCGCTTCACGTGCCGTAGCCCGTAGCTGGCTGAAATCCAAAACCGTCATGGCGATCTCCGATGCCGCGGCGTGGACGGCGAAGCTCGCCGAATATCGGTCGCAGTACGAGCGCGTCCGAAAGTTAATCGACGTCGACAGTGGCTCTGACCCTGCGACGGAACCTTACAAGTCGAAGTACGAAGCGAGACGCATCCTCAAGGAGCTCCTCGAAGACCTAGGCCGCGTCGAGTACGACTCACCGCGCAAGGACTTCATCCGAGCCGTCGCGAAGTACGAACTCGGGGTCATCGCCACCGACACCGAAGAAGTTTCGCTCGGCCAAGAATACCTGGAAGAATGTCTCAGGATTGTCGGCGAAGAGCGGTACGCGGATCCCGAAAGCCGATTGGTTGTGGTGGCCGCGCTCAATCAGCTCGGCATCGTTCACGTCAGGCGAGGAGACGCGCCCAAAGCGTTGGAGTACTTGAAGAAAGCCGAGGCCATATACGCTAAGGTGAGCGCTTCGCCCGAGGAGATAGCGAGGACCGCCAACCTGACAGACCTCTTTGTTCCCGACGATGCGGCGGATCGAGCCGAGGCGACACAATCTGCTGGAAGCTGTAATCCAAACTTCGAGCTAGCGAACGCCCACACTCTGTACTACTTGGCGCAGGTCTACGAAAACTTGGGCGAGAATGCCAAGGCCGCAATGTACTGTCACAGCACTCTGAAGAAGGAACTGACCCTGGAGAATTTCGACAGCATCGATTGGTCCATCAACGCCGCCACGCTGTCCCAGTTTTTCATTGCCAGGGGAGACTTCGGAGCGGGAAGACATCTCCTAGCCTGTTCAAAGCACATCCTCAACGTGTACGAGAAAAAGTTGGACGCCGAGACTTTGACACCCGAGGAGAAAGCAGAAAAAGAGGACAAACTGAGGCACAGGTTCGCAGATGTGGCTCGCTGTTGGGCTAAGTACGGCCTCTTCCTCTTGATTGCGTCGAGGGAGCAGCTGACAGATTCGAAGACGACGAGCGGCAGACAGAATGGTTTGGGCGCGGACAACAAGCCTCACGTTCTGATCAAGTCGCCGGAGGTGAGCCAGATTGAAGAGAGCATCACCGACAAGCTAGTCACGGATTTCGAAGGGGCACGGCCCGTCTTTCTCAAGTCGCAGAAGTGGCTCGAAGATGCGAAGCAGTACTACACGCTCAAGGACCACGCGACCGATTACATCGAGATCGTCCAGGAGATGAGCAAGCTGTACAGGGAGCTCGCCGCTTTCGAGCCGGCGCCCGACAGGAAGTGCAAGATGCACAAGAGGCGCATCGACATGCACGAAGAGGTTCTGAAAGAAGTCAACCCGCGGTACTACCTCGGAGTCTGCCGCCAGATCATGTTCGAGCTCGGCGAAGTCTACAGCGAAATGATGAGCCTGAAGCTCGCCGTGCTGCCTTCAGCCGTCAATCCGCAGTCGCCAGCCGTCAAGAAGGTCAACTCCATCATCGACAAAGCCATTCCGACACTACTTATCCTTCCTCGATACAGTGAAGGATCCCAATGGCAAGTATCCGGAGAAGCTCCCAGAGGACCTTGCGCGTCCTGTTCTAGGTCGCACACTTCTACATTGGGAGGCTTTACTCTAGCATAATAGCACAGGAGCCCCGAGAGCAGTTTGAAAATTTTGAGAAAACAAAGGAACACTACGAGTTTGTTAATGACTACTGCAAGAGGGTTCCGGAACATGAACACCTGATGAAGGACGAGCTTCAGATCATGGCTGAACTCTTGAAGCTCATTCCAGGGAAGCTACAGCAGATGATGAGCACGACCCTTTACTGATCTAATTTATTTTTTGGACCATATAAGTGTGCTTCCTCTTGTTCGCTTGCATAATGTTTGCATTCAATAGGACTTCCTACTAGAGGCCAGTGTCATTCTCAAATATATGAATACTCTAGCATCACATCTTGTATCGCATCACCGTGGAGTCACTGTTGATTATGACCTTTCGTTGCTTTACTGCAATGCTGCAGCCTTGCCAAAAGCTGTGGCAACAAAGTGTGCAGTGATGTTGCCACGGAAACCGTGTGAGAATATCTTTTTGCTCGCTCATGATGAACACAATGTACACTTGAAATTCTGCTCTATATTAGAGCATATGTTTAGCACCCTATTTGTTGATACTGCTGTGTGGTTTTCATTGTTTCTCTGTGTGTAATAAATCCTCCACTCTTTGATCTCACTGAAAATGTGTCTGTTTTGCATGTGCAGTAATGAATCTGCAACGTCTGTTTAGAGGCTGTTGGATTAAATATTCAGTGATTACCAGACCTACAGCTTTGTCAAGGTTACATTGATTGCATATGCTTCTCATCCATAACCAATTTAGCCAAAGTGAAATTTTGTTGTAGTTGACCTTTGCAGGAGTACTGACGTGAAGATTTTGCGCACCGCCTATTCGACTTTGTTAAGCTAGCTGTCAACTCCATGATTACCATACAAAGCCTCAATTCCTTGAGAGCGCCACAATTAAATACAGCAGCTTTTTTGCGACCCATTCATTATGCGCCCCAAGCGCAGCATGGCTTCAGATGTCAAAAAGGAGACCGTTCACCTCACCGAAAGAAGAGGTGGCCAGTCGCGTGGTATCGCAAACAATCCCAAGAGCGCGCCAGTCGGCACGGTGCAGTGGTTGACCATACGATGACCATGTCTGCAAAAGCTGCCAAATTGGCCCCTCTATTTGTGGGCTTGTTGTGGAAATGGGAGCACTTGCTTCCCTCTTGTCTCATCAAGTGTTGAATGAACTCGGCTTTAAGCAGCACGGTCATAGTGTGTCTACATGTCAGTGGTGTCTGGTACCACAAGACCGTTGCACGAGGTTTCGGTGATGTGCATACTCCCCGTTTTCATGCCCAATGCGGTGCTGCACTTGATGCACGTTTTGAATTAGTCGCATTCAAATTTAACGTAATAATTATTCGTTGCACTCTCAAGGAACCGAGGCTCCATAACGCAATTTCTGGGTCGACAGCTATCCAATAAAGACATTAAAAACAAGACAAACATTTTCTGTTAGTACAGCTTTGCTTTTGCACTTTACTTTAGATGGCCTGCAAGTGATGTCACAAATGTCGTGTTGGAACATCATTCACAGCCTCCACACCATCACTGGAGATAATAAGCAGGACAGACCGTGGTAGTGGTCTTCCAACACCATGACCACAATAGTGTCTGTGCTAGTCATCAATATGCAGCGCAGGCATCACCATATTTGCAATGCTTTCTTGCAAGGTTCCTTCTAAAGCAATGTTTAAGTTATGTACAATCCATTAAATGTTACTTCGGAATCCACTGAAAGCATGCTACAAGAAAAATAATTAAAAGAAAATGAGATCAGATATGGGAAGCAAGTATACGGGGTGTTTCAGCGAACACTTTCAAAAATTCTTAAAGGTTGCCTGTGGCAGATAGCACAATTCTAGTTCATGAGCTGGTCTACTCGAAGAGGCAGACAATACTTGCACAAGAAATTTATATGCTTAATCGAATAATTAACAAAAAATTACTATTTAAGTTTTTAACCTGATTGCCCATATTGCAATTTACAAATTGTAGCCGTGGAGTTCGCAAGGCGGATCCACTTGGAACGAATTCTCGGGATGACGCCAGTTTCGAGATATTAATTCCCGAACTTTGCTGAGAAATCCATTGGCGTTGCAGATAGTTTCTTAACAAAACGTCGCTTTATGCATTGTAGCACAAAACTAACTGGAACACCAATGCATTTCTCCCCAAAGTTCGGGAATTATTATCTCGAAACTGGTGTAATTCCGAGAATTCGTTCCAAGTGGATCCGCCTTGTGAACTCCACGGCTACAATTTGTAAATTGCAATATGGGCCCTCAGGTAATTAGTTAAAAACTTAATTAGTGAAGTTTTGCTAATTATTCATTTATGAATTTCACTTTCGTGTACAAGTAATGTCCGCCTCTTCGAGTAGACCAGCTCATTAACTAGAATTGGGCTATCTGCCACAGGCAACCTTTAGGAATTTTTGGAAGTGTTCGATGAAGCACCGTGTATGTGGTGTTAAAGTTATCAACAGCCATGCACATTCTCGCATGCTGTACGATGTAAAATTGTAAAACAGCACATTGTAGAAAAACGTCAAAGGCACATGAAATGTTTGCTTATGTTTATAATCTTTGTTTATATTGGAAGCAACACTTTGCGAGTGTAGTTAATTCACTACCTTGAAGGTGGATGACTAGTTCTGCCGATTAAATGAGCAGCGTTGCTGGGCTAATTTCTTCATATTGGTGAAATAATAATTAGCACAAACTTATATGATGGCGATGTGCCTGTCCCGCGTGTTTTTCTTTTTTGTCCTCATCTAGAGCCTGTAACTATTGCACTATAGTCTACCCAGTATACTTAATAAATTCAAACTGACGAACGACAGCTTGCAACTCTTATTCAAGAAAGCTATATTAGAAATGGTGCCTCGAACGCATTTTGTGGTGTTTATTTTTGTATCTTCTGGACAGAAATATTCATCTTATGCGCGTTCTGTTGTCTACAATGTAGGAATTCTCTCGCACCGTCCGTTCCATTGCTGCTTTTGTTACCTTGGGTTGGCGGGGCTAGTCAAGCTGCTAAAATGCAGCTTTTTTCCTCATTATCATCCACTGCTACGGTGCATTTCATTGTGTACTAATGCTGTGAAATAAACAAAATTTAAAAAGAACCTTGCAGATTTCTTTGTTTACCCATTCTGCTCGCTTCCTCATGCACACGAAATCGCAAAATCAATTTCATTATTCTTCTCCATTAGGGCCTAAAGCCATAAATACGGGGAAAGAGAAATTAACCCATTCAAAAATAGTAAAGTAAATCATAAAAAATGCGACAAGGCACTTGAGATTGCAATAGAACAGAGGGCTTACAGTTTGCAATGTTGTGTGGACAACAAGGCAAGTATTATTATTAAATAATACTTGTCAGTACTCCGGTTGAGTTATGTCTATTGCTACTGTTTTATGTATGTCAATTATTGCTACACACGTGTAGCATTCTATGTATTTTCTGTGTGTTTTCAATGTACTGCCCCCCTTACTCAATGCCTCAATTGAGGCCTGTAAGGTATTTTTAAATAAATTTAAAAAATAAGCGTTTTTGTAAAGGCGTATAGTGAACATATAGTGAACATAGCTCTGGTGTACCAAGCAAATTCAACACATGTGACAAGGCCATATTTCGCTATCGCCTGGTAGTGTCGATAATTTTTGCGCGGCAGAGGAACAAGCATCAGCAGCACAAACTTCCTTAGCACTAATAAAACTAACAACCACCATCCCCTGTAGGGGCCATTTAGGTCACCTTGGACTCAATCGTGTATTGCACGCTCTTGACCATGTGCAAAACCTAGAGATGAGTCCCGGTATCCTACTCGGCTTGTAAGACATACTTTATAGACCATCAGAGTTTGAAGAATATTGAAACTACGTTCACAAACTTACCTCAAACTTTTCGTAGACTCCTCCGAGTGTAGGAGAGCGTTTACGCTCAAGAGAAGTAGGCATCACTCTTCAATAATGTCTCTCAGTGATTCATTCAGTGAGCAGAGCTGCTCGTCAAAATATATCTCAGCTTTGCTAAACACCTCCCAGTAGACAGAGTGCCTAGTTACTAAATCAGAGCTCAATAAATCTTGGAAGAGTGTGGCTGGACCAAGCACAGTCGTGGCACTGTGTAACTTAGTTGTGCTTATTACACTTTGAATTCCCTTGCCCCATTATTGTTGCATTCTTGCCAAATCACTGCCTTAGTTATTTACTACATTTGTGTCTTCAGTTGCAGAAAATTCCCTAGTTCTGTTATTGCATTTTTGGTTAATTACTGTGTTACTTAGTTGCGTTCTATCTATTCACGGCTCCAGTTGCAGCATGTTTTTTTTTATTACTATTATTATTTTTTAATTATGTATACCCTCATATGACCAATGCTCCATAGTGTATCTACGCATTATATCACCTCATGCAATACTCCAACATTGGAGCCTGTGGCGGAATAAATAATGGATAAATAAATGGAACAATGGAATAAATGAATATTTCTCTTCGTTTTCCAGAGCCTAAATAGGCTATCACGTGGTGGAGATATTCTCGAGTCTAAATTGAGTACTGTGTGGTGGACTACTTGAGAACATGTGATTAAGTATCTTCACAGCAGACGTTTGCTGCGGGTATAAGGAAGTACCTGGTGGAAGACTGATGCCAAATTGCAACCTGTGCCTCTTGAATGCACCTTTGTGCCCAGATTGTAAGGATTTGCCAGATTTTCCGTTATGGCCTGGGTCCATACTCTCCTTTGGCCAGCTGTTTCACACATGAAAACCTACCAACTAGTCCAGCCTAATGTGCTGCTTTAGTTTGGAGGGTGTTTGTAAACTGCACAGAGCACATGCACAGGGACACCTTTGCATAGGTTGTTTCTTAAGTGGCACAGCATGAGCATGAAAAAGAGTCATTAAAACAGTGTAATCATAGTTCAGAAAAATTGAACCCCTATCTGTTTTGGATGAGCTCAGGTGGTCAACACGATCCTGGTTAATTATGCTTTGGACGAACTCGGCTCGTCGACGGCAATAATCCTGTTTTCAGAGCGATTTGGACAAACTCGGCAGGTCCACTTAGTTTAGCTTCTACCACATAGACGGCTGAAGTGCCAGCATTTGAAATTACTACATCTACTACATAGATGTCAGCACTTTTTCAGCATCTCGAAGGCTGCATTCATTCAGTCTAGGTGATCTGCAACACATATGACAGCCATTTTATCAACACTTGAGGGACACGTTTATTGCGGTCTCTGTTTCCTACTGCATAGATGGCAGCTCTTTGTCAGTGCTCAAGGACCGTGTTCTTGGAATCGCACCCTTTCTACGCCTTCTGGCAGGTTTGGAACAATGGCGTCTGCCACTGACAGCTTGCATGCGAGTCGCGCATGAGAAGGAAAACTGCTGCTCTACTTTGACAGTGAAAGTGAGAGCAACAGTGATGCACCCAAGTTTTGTTCTTCAAGAAGAGGACGATGGTGACTTGGCCCGACAGTGGTGCAGCATTTTCACACTTAAATCACTGAAACGAACTGGTTGGGATAGCTTCAGAAGCGTTTTAGATATGGTGAAATTTGAAAATAAGCCATTAAAAAGAAAACCAAAGTAAGGTCACCTTTGGTCAAAAAAATTCAGTGGCGATTTAGGGGTAAATGCGAAAGAAGCGCATCAGCATTACTTCGCACCTCTTTCAGGTCCTGTATCCAAGATTTAAACTTGTATTCAAGATATATATATATATATATATATATATATATATATATATACACACACACACACTCTCCTAAGCCTTCCCATCCCCTCTCTACCTCCACCATGTCACCACCGGCTACCCCCACTTCACATTCGTGCACTGTATTCCGCTTTGACACTCCTAATGACCCGCCGTAGTTGCTTAGTGGCTAGGGTGTTGGGCTGCTAAGCACGAGGTCGCAGGGTCGAATCCCGGCCACGGCAGCCACATTTCGATGGGGGCGAAATGCGAAAACACCCGTGTACTTAGATTCAGGAGCACGTTAAAGAACCTCAGGTGGTCCAAATTATTCGGGAGTCCCACACTACGGCGTGCCTCATAATCAGGTCGTGGTTTTGGCACGTAAAATCCCACAATTTAATTAAATTAACACTCCCTATGCTAATGCATCAATAATAAAACACTTAAGGGGTTAACGTAAGGTGGCATTACTAGAGTAGCCGTTCCAGATAGGAGATAGCAGTAAGTGCTTGAAGGGACATTAAAGATAAAGAAGTTAGGCTGAGCTAGAGTGACAGTTAATGGCCTGGATTGACTGTTTGATTGATGGATTGATTGACTGAGAAGAGAGAGAGAAGTAAGGAAAGGCAGGGAGGTTAGGTGCTGCCCTACATGTACAGAGTATGATGGTGGGCTGAAAGAGAGAGAGAAGATGCTCCACCTGTCATAGTGCGTGTAATTGATGTAGGCTCATTGACTGGGTTAAATGTCCCAGAGCAACAGGGGCGCTCTAGTGGAGGGCTCCATAATAATGGTGACCCTATGGGGTTCTTTAACGTTCACCGAAAGCATGGTACACGAGCGTTTTTGCATATTTCCCCCATGAAAATGTGGCTGGGATTCCAACGTGCAACCTTATGTGCAGCAGCAGAGTGTCATGACCATTACGCCAATGAATCAGCTTACAGCAAGGCTGCGGCATCAGTCAAAAAGGATGCGACAGTTGCTGCACACAAGACAAGCAACAGTGCATGCATGTAAGTTCCCTTACTTGCTTTTTTTTTTCCATTTATGAATTTACATAAGCTATTGTTGGAACTCAGTGTGCACACAAGGTGAAGGACAGGGGCAGAGTAAACAAACAAGCACTGAACTCACAACTCCCATTTATTTTGGTAAAAGGATGGCACGTATGTAACCCAGCTGACTAAAATGAGCATGTGTACAACGATGCTTTATCATAGAATTAAATAAACTGCGTTGCGAGTTCAGCGCCTGCTAACTCTGCCGGTGTCCTTCGTGGTTAGAGCATCCGGCTCTTCTGCTGGGAGATACTAGGCTCAATTCTACCAATGGACACGTAATTCTCTTAAGTTTTCCATGTGTGAGCTATTGCGAAAGACGGCAGCACCCAACAATTACGGTCAGCAAAGTCTGGAAGGTTTCACTAAGACAGCTTCACTTTGATATACTGGTTACATATTGAGACGGTTTAGAGGCGCAAGACCTGCAATGCAAGTGTCGTGCTAGTAATGTCCGCCTCTGCAAACAATCCAGCTCAAGCACCACAATTATGCCTTCTGCCACAGGCAATTTTTTTAAATTCCATAGAACTTAATAATGATCACCCTGTATATGTGTGTGCAACCAATTATGAATCATGACTTCAAACACACGTTTATTCATCTGCCTTGGCACTATTCGGGCACCTTCCAGGGGCTTTATTTATTCTTTGTCATTTCTGGCTGCAGAATACATAATTTTTTAATATTTTGTATCAATGCGAATCGGCCTCGGTGTTTCATCAATGGCAGATACTGGTCTTTTTAGCATGAGAGATGATCAAGTCCAATTAGTCAATAACCACACAATGCGAACAGATGCTGAAGCTAAGAAAAGCGCGGAAGAAATGAACATTTATATAGCTAAATATGTTTAGTAATCCTAAAGTAGAACAAACTTCTACCTAATTACCTTCTTAATGAAAGGAAAGGCTGCTGGTGGGAGCCAACTGCATCTTTGATGGGCATTTCCCAGTCAAGCGTTTAACTCATTAAGGCATCAATTAATTATGTTGATTTAAAACTTACTTCCACCACATTTCTTACATCTTCAGGATCATAAGAAGCGTACAGCTGCACATTAGATTAAGAACTTACGATTTTTCTGTGAGCTTTGTTAAGTTCACAGAACGTGGACTCCATGCGAAAACTCACTACAGGAACATCAGATATGAGAGCATAACCTATTTCATGTCTGGCAGGCTTGAAAAGCGCCCTTCCAGCCACTTAGAAATTTTGCCTGGTGCAATGCGTTGTGAAAAGCAATGAAAGATGTGAACCCTCTGCATACGACAACACACCCAAACCGAGCAAAAGTACCCAACCACCTACTTTCCCACTCGTTTTACGAAAATATTTTGCATGCGTGATTCAAACGTGCATCACAATTCCAACCTTTCAAGATGTATGCGGCACACTTTAAATATCATTACTTTTATCAATGACGTTGCTGTTGATGCACAAATCTTGGCATACACAATTGTGTACACACCGCCTGAAAGGGTCAAAAAGGTGAAAATGTCACAATTAGATGCACCTGTGTGTCATATTACGTAGATTTAAGACACGGACGTTGTGGTAATGAAAGTTACACCTGGACTATAAGACAAATTGTACAGTCTGGACACACTTATATCAGGAGTTCTATAGTTTTTGGCACCTCTGGCAGCTAAATGCAGCCAATTATGTGACCAACTGTGGCTAAAAAAAAAAAAAAAAAGACTACCTATGTTTTATAGAAGCATCTTGCTTACGTAGATAAAAAGAACTCCCTATCAAGTTCAGGTGGACTTAGTTCCTTGGCAGCCACTAACAATAAAAAGCCTGTTTGTTCTCATGCCTCATCCATCAACTCGCTGCCACCATGCCCTGAACTTTTAATTTTATTATTTCGGCGTTGTTGGTTTAACACTTGGCAACAAGCTCTAGAACACACTTGTGTCCGAGCCACAGAAATACAATAAGTGTTCTCTATTTTTGTGTTTTCTTTTTATCGTTGTCTCGCAAGTAAATAATACCACATTCATCTTATTTTCATCTCTTCCTAAAATTTTTTTTTCCATCCCTGCTACCCGGGGTCCTTCTATTCATTAATTTCCAAACATACACAAATGTTGGCGGCCTCCTTGGCCAGAATGCTGCATTGAAACTATACAGCTGTTCAATAACCCAGTCCCTGCTCTATGCATTGCATTGTGTATACGGCATGCAAGCTCTCCAATAAAAAATTTACTCCGTCTCTTAAGTGCATTCCAACATAACTTCTCTTCTTGTCAGCCGCGTCCCATTTCTACGTAGTGTCACCGACTAAGTAAGCGCGGGCATTTTTTCTCTCTTGACCACCCGGTGTTTTCTTTATACAATAAAACCTCACCGATTTATGAGCTTCTGCAACTTTTTTTTTTTTCTATCTAGGTGTCTGCCTGCCAAACTGTTCTCAGACTGGCATCAAATAATTTTTAACAAAGAACACTAAAGAGCGTATATCAAATAATGTGAACATAAGATGTAGCATCGAGAAGAATCAGCAAAGTGACCAAGCCTTACGGTTAAATCTCTACCTCCTAAAAGAGGACCTCTTAACTATCTCTGCCTCTTTTGTGTTCACCCTCAACTGCTTCATTACACTGAGAACGTTTAGTTAATGTGCTTATCCCTGTGCTTATTCTTGAGGTGTTAAAAAACAAAGCTATAAATATCAATGTGGCCCCGGCGGCCGCATTCTGAAGCGGGCAGAATGCAGAAATGCTCATGTACCATGCATTGGTTGCACGCTAAGGAATCCTTGATTGGCCAAAGTTTGGCCAAAGGCTTGCCTCATAATCATGGCGCGGTTGTGGCATGCAAAGCCCCAGAATTGAATTTCAAATATCTATGTTCCAGCAACAGGTTTCTTAAGACATTGATGACCAGATGCCTTGAATACAACAGTGGCCAAAAACTAGGCCACCGCTGCTTACTTAAAGTAATGGTTGATTGACGGATTGATTGGATTGGTTCATGGGGCAAAAGCAACACTGTAGCGGTGAAAGACAGTAGTCGAGGGCACGGTTTTAGAAGTATCAGGAGAGTGTTTGCATCTCCTCCCCGTCGAAATGCGGTGACCAAAGAAAATAAACCTACGACTTCGCGCCCAAAAGCAGAACGACATAGCCAGCAAGCCCCAACGGACAGTTTTAAAGTAACGTGCGCAAGCATAGGAGCAGATTGAAAATTGTCGATCTGTCTCTGGTCTCTATATAAGGAGTGGGTGAACAAGTATCCACGCACTTTGTACGGCCCTGCCTGGGCAGATAAGATTGCAAGTCTGAAAGCCTGTTTCCACGAGCCCCAGATAAGACAGCTGTACAACAAATACCAATGCTGGCATTCCGGTTAAACACTTCAATCGAAACATCATTGCAGACCTGTGGGAAGGGCGTTGTCGAAGTGAAGTAAAGAACTTGTAAATGCTGAAAGATAAATGCCAAACTGGCACAATTGCGGAGGTCTTTCGTAAAAGGCTAGAGGAATAGTAGAACAGCAGATCAGCAGCGCAATGGCCCCTTTTAAGGCCTGCCGCTTATGAAACATTCATCTGGCTGTTTCCGGGCGTTCCTGCAAATCTTGAAAGGGTCGTTCTACAAAGCAACTAAGCTTAATCTTGGCAACAAACACGCTTCTACAGTGTTAACAATGGCAGAACTATGCTACTAAAGTCATATGCCGGCAGAGCTCTGAAACAACCCATTGAATGTGCCATTAGAATACTCGGAGACACGTGTGCATGTTTGTCTGTCACACACGTGAGTGTGCATGTAATGTTGTGCCCAATCTACCATAGCATCAGAGCCCCAACTCTTCGAAGTTTTGATACAGTACATCTACATACGACACATGCAGTTAACTCAGCATTCATGGCTTCAAGGATATTTAGTGTGTCTGGCCTGTTTACACAAATAAAAGTAGAGTACTGTACAAGATTCACAATCAAGAAGTGACAGCTTAACCTGCATCATACATTGTGCAACTTCTTTGACATTTAAATTTTCCCAAATGTTCTTGTGAAAAGCAACTGCGGCGTCTCATTATGAGTCACAACTGCTATTATAGGCCTCAGTTCATCAAAACCTGGAGATCATGTCAGTGCTTTGTCTAAAGATAATTTCATTTCTCCCTCTATGCAATTGTAACACATGAGCGTAATGGCACATTTGTTTCCTCCTACTCTCACGTCACAAATGCAGCAGCAGGGATGACTTGCACACAGGTCAACATGGCAAGTTTTAAAGTTACGACGCAAGCAGCCACCACACATTTTACTACATGCAAAGCAATGCAGTGCACAAGCATTCTTGAGGTTTCATTATGCAGACTGGACCCGCAGCCAAATGTGGTAGCTTCCGTGTGTGCTCAACGAGCTTTGATACAAGAGCCTAAATTTGTGAAGCACCGCTAGAGTATTTTAGCATAGCAAGGCCATTCTACCATTACCGCTTCCTCCCAACTGCATGTGCGGAAAGCGCCACACATGCAAAATTGTTGGCAGGCGGTAGAATGCCAGCGATATGCTAAGACACTTTATTGTGAACAAAAGTACCAAAAACATGGCAGCTCTTACATGTTTAAAATTTTTCGTGGTGCACATTGTACCACTCAATCTCTGGCCGCATGTTTAGGCTGTAAAATAGTTCTGTCGCGAACCTAATGACCGCTGAAGTTTTGCTCACGACTGTACACTAGAAGTGTATCAGCTTGTTCCCCACCAACCGTCTACAGAATTGTGCTGTGTGTTGAACTGCGTGTTGTCAAAACTGTGCTTGGCTGTTCATTGCCGGCAAAAACACTCAAACTATGCGACGCCATCATAGAGGACTCCGTGTTAATTGTTTAATGAGCTGTGTGCCTTGCACTAATTAGCGATGGTGTTTCTACACTCTGTTCTATCATAACGTTGCAGCCACCATTAAAAAGAATTGACCACATTATCCTCAACAGCAGAATTACGTAGCCTGCTGCAGCATCTGTAAGAAGCTTTTCAAGGACTTGTAAAACCTGCAAAGCACATCAAGACAACCGAACTGCTAGCATTCCATATCCTTCATGTAAACAACCAGAAAAAGTGTCAAATCCCTGAATGTTTTTAAGCCCAATGAACATGACAAGACTGACCATTGGCAAACACATGCCAAGATTTACTGCAATCACTGCAATTTAAACCTAAGAAAGAATAATCCATAAACATACACAGTGGCAGCTGCTGCAAAACGAGATTCATCACATCAATCGCAGTTGTTCGTACAGGAAGCTCCAATCTTAACTATTTTGTCACTTCTTTAAGTATAATACTCGGGGCACTGTGGCTTGTGCTCATAACAGCTTCGGTACTTTGGGGGAGTGTCTGGACTGGTTAGCATGTACTGAAACGGTCCTCACAATAGGACATAAAGCAGATGACAAAACACAAGTGCTTGTGTTTGTCATCTGTTTCAAGTCGTGTTGTGAGCCCGCCACTTCTTTCATTAACCAGGTACAAAGCTATCAATCTTCTGCATGACCTCCAACTAGGGCATTTATCATGGCATACATTTATCTCCAACACTACTCCCACTGCTCTCTACCCATAGGCCGAGGTATCTCGGTCACTTTGAAGCAATAGACTGCACGCAAGTTGTTAAATGAGTAGCTTAGTTAAAATGACACACTCCCAAAGAGTAATTAAGAAAACCATTCCTCTAAGTGATGCAGAAGCAGGCATGAATCTGCACTTCACTTGTTTCAGCTCTTTGATTCATATGCACGACATCACAGACAAATAAGTGCACGGCAAAAGTGCAGCCACTGCGAAAAGTGTCCCTGTCACTGCGCATGCAGCGAGAACCGTTTTTGGGTGCCTTCGTGGAGCTTGTGAGCCCTACTGGCACTTTGACGCCGAATGGAGTGATAACTGTACCTCTCAATCTTTACATGTCTCAGCAGCATTGAACGTTGCACAACGGCCCCTTGTATGCATCTGAGCAACTGTTCCCATCGGAGGCGGAGTGGCTCTGCAACATTGGACATTCAATAGTGTCGCCACGTTTCCCAAAATGCTCGAACGTGAGGAATCCTGCAAGGTTACAGAAGGCATGACAGTGAAATGCAAAATCATGCCAGTTTTTGTTGCTACGCGACAACACAGAGGCAGCAAGTTCATCAATAGTGGGAAGGGTAATGTGCACTGACCACCAACCAGTATCGGCTCGAGCATTTCAAAACTAAACAGGGCGACAGAAACTTGGCGGTTACCAAACAGGAGTTGCAGTCTGCTTAAACCCCTTCTGTGGATGCGACTGTCGTTCTCTTAAATTAGCTTTATGGCATGAATGCTTCCCATCGACACCTGCCGATCACCCAAACAGCATGAACAGTAGACACGTCGCAACACCGAGGTGTGCCTGTTGCTACAGTTACTGAATGTGCTGGACATCACATCACGCAACACCCAAACCACAGCAACTGTTTCGGCTGCACGCGTCAACTGCACTGCACCAAGAGGCTCAAAAATTGGCCCGTCCCATAGCATGCGCAAGACACCACTCCAAAGAAGCAGCACCTATCGCAATGCCACGGTCCCCCCTTTTCACCCATTGACGATAGCACACACTCCAACGCCATCCCGTACCTCACACACAAAATACTTTTAATAATCCAGCACTTATGTAAGTAAAAAAAAGAAAGAGAGAGACAAGAGAACAGGTTTCAGACTGCTTCAAAGCATCCAGAGGGGAAGTAAACAAGCATGGCCAAATCGATGATGCTGTCAGTGGTGGGGGAAGAGGTCATACGGGACGGCTGGGTTCGAAAGGGTCGTCGAGTGGCAGACCGGGAAAACGGCTGGGGCTCCGAGAAGTTACGCATTTTGACAAGCGGAGATGCGGTGACAGAGGCAAGAAGCTTCACTGCAAAAGGGTGGCGACACACTACTCCAATCTTGGCACCCTTTCTTTCCAAAGCAGCACAAACAATGCACTGCCACTGTCGCACTCGCTGATAATGTTGGACACAGGGCTCGGTATCACTTCTAAAGAAGAAAACAAATCCTAGGGAGGATGTCCGAGAGGGTCGGGCTGTGTGAAGCACATGCACACAAAACAAATGAGCAATATAATGTCCTAAGAGAACAAAATGTGTCTTTTTGAGAAACACGCACTAAGAAATGGGAAGGGGAAGAAAAGGACGTAACACAGGTCCTAGGAAAACACTGGGAAGTCAAATTCACTGGGTACGTGGCGGAAAAAAACAAAAAAAACTAGGGCCACTCGTTCGGCGACAATTGTTGAGGCGGCGTCAATCAATTCAGTAAAAGTGGGCAGTCATGCGACCGAAAGAAACTAGCATGCATAACGTTACAACCGCAATGTTTTGGATGTTAAAATAAACCAAGCCCCGAAAAAAAAAAACGTGCGAAGATGGGGGTTCGACGCGGTTTGATGATAGGAAAAGAGAAATAGCGCTAGTGGGAAGCCGAGGGGCAAGAGAAAAATACAATGAAGATAAAAGGATGGGCTTCGACTTCTAAGGGGCTGTTTTGCGGAGGTGACTTTTTTTTTTTTTCTCTCAGAGAGTGTGACGACCCGACAAAGAGTGAGGGAAAGAGAGAAGAAAAATAATATTACGAGCAGCTGAAGAAAGGGAGTGCTAAATTTGAGTTAGGCCTAACAGCGTTGGCAGCGGCGTCTCGCTTTTTTTTTTTTTTTTTCTGCCCACGATTTCATCACTTTTTTTTTCTCCTTTCTGTGTGTGTATATTTTTCCTCGCCCAGCCCAACCCTTCCTACAAAGCCACTGCTCTGCTGCTGCTTTTCCATCCAGCTTCGTTTCTCGATAGGTTCCTCTCAAAAAGCGCTCGCCTTCCCGTCCTCGCTGCGTCGCCCCCCTCGTCGGGTTTTTTGTACAAAGTCTCTCTCTCTTCTCTGAGCAGCAAAGCCAGCAAGCAGATCGGCGGGTCACATGGCATATTTGCGTGTCCACTCCCGAGCCAGTTCGTTGTACTTCTCGCGGTCCGTCTTGTACGAGCGGGCAATCTCCGGCACGAGCGGGTCGTCCGGGTTCGGGTCGCAGAGTAGCGAGCAGATGGACAGCAGCACTTTGGAGATGGTCAGCGCCGGCGACCACTGCGAACGCAGGATGTCGAGGCAGATGCTGCCGTTGCTGTTGATGTTCGGGTGGTAGATGCGCGTCGTGAACGCCACCTTGGGCGGCTTGAACGGGTAGTCCGTCGGGAAGTGGATCGTCAGAAAGAAAACGCCGCCCTGGTATGGACTGTCTGGCGGTCCCATGATCGTCGCCTGCCAGTGGAAGAGGTCGTCGTTCACGGGGCCAGCCGAGCACTGCGCCGGCGGGTCGCGCTTGAGGTCTTCGAGTTCCTTTTTTATTCTTTTCAGGGCCATCGCTGCTGCTTACTGCGACGCGGTATCGCTCCGGTTCGCTGCTGCGGTCGGTGAGCCTCCTGCGTGCGCGGGCGGGGGAGTCGGTAGCTCGGGTCGCCGCTGTCCACTTGGTTGGGGGCGCTTGTTTGCCTGCTTGGGCGCGACGAATCGCCAAAGATGGAGCACGACTCGTTTCTTTTTTTTCTTGCCGCTCACTGAGCCCCCCCTGCACCGACACAGCACTCCCGACAAAAAAGTCTTAGCACTCGCCACAGAGAATACCTGCGTTGCTGAGTCGCCACCTCGCGGCGTTGCGATCTGTTGGCCGAACCTCCTCCTCTCGTTCTCAAGAATGACGTCATTGCCGTCGTCGTCACCACCGCCAGCCGCTGTTGTAACCTGACCGCTGTCGTCAAAATGTTTCGCAACGCGTTCCGTTTTTGCGTTTTGGTATTATAATACGAGCTTTCTGTTTCACATGTACACGTCGTCGCTGAATGAGACTGTTTTCCGCGGAGGGCCACGGCACTATTTGTTCTTTTGACTTTACTTTTCAGGCGCAGACTCGGGAGTTTGCGAAGTGAGGTCGGCAACCTTCAATTTTCCAGCTGGCAGTGCCGGGCAAAACGAAACCGAAACGCCGCATTTTCCAGCTCTCGTGCAGCGTGACGTTTTTTCTGCACACGGGTGTTGGTTTGTGTAGTGATCTATCGCGCTTTTCTTCCTTTACTAACAGTATTGCATATGAGGCTATCTTTCTTCTAGTGGTAAGGCAGTATTTGTTCTTTTTTGTGACGGGCCGTCTCGCTAAAGGATGACATCACGGTCAATTTTTTGTGCAATCTCAAGTAGGTATTTATTAATTGGGGAAATATGATAGTTCATCTCTTGCTTTTTTACGAGCTTAGATGACTTAGATTGCTTGGTAGCTGGTATTTTTTTTTTTTTTTTACTGATTTTCGAGCGGACTAGCTATGCCTGTTATCCTGTTTTAAATGTGACGTCGGATCGTCAAAAAGCACCGGCTTGGAATGTTATTAGGTAGAAAACGAACGTTGTCACAAGATTTTAAAGCAGTCTCAAAATACTACCCTCATACTTCCTGAAACAACAAGAGTGGATGCTTGCGCGGGACATTATATATCTATTGCTTAACAAGTTATAATATTACTTTTGCTGCTACATGGGTTTTCAATAAAATTATCTATTTAATAAACATTCAGACGCCGAGGCTTCTGTGGAAAGAGTCAGTAAGAAAAAAACTATGGTATTTTAGGAGAGCTTGAAAATGGCAAGAAACGTAATGCCAGTGCCTAAGTGGTACTACTACTACTACTACTACTACTACTACTACTACTACTACTACTACTACTACTACTACTACTACTACTACTACTACTACTGTTACTACTACTACTACAATTAACTCCTGCAGCGCATAATCTCCGTGTGTGTTTGGTTTTCGTGCCTCCTAAAGATAAAGGCGGTACATGACAAATGCATGTGGTACGCCGTGTGGTTTGTCAGCCTCAACAAATGAGTAAGATAAAGGACAGCCGCAAGCAGTTGAACTGCGAAAGAGTTAACAGTATGCTTACAAAGGAGTGGCTCGTTCGGGAATAATCATAGGAACATTGCATTGTTCTGAATTTGGTTGTGTTTATCGTCTGGGATTACTTGCAGTCAATACTGACGTTAGTCGAAACACACAAGACAAAACAACTTTTATCCAAAAGGAAGAAAACAATAGCACGTCTAAAGTTAAGAGAAGCTGGACTCTGTGAGAAATAATAACAACAACGTGTACTGTATTTATTATTTATACAACAATAATAATAATAATACAAAGAAGAAAGAGAAAGTGGGAAATGAGATATATAGACTGAAAAAAAAATGTCGCAGTTTCAGCCGAAAGGTGAAGCATCAATTGCGATAGCAAATTAGTAGAGAGCTATACGGAGCAAGGATAGTAGTTTTATCAGCTGTATAAACTTGGACATGCAGCAGCACCAGCAACGCGCAGAACTGTTGTCGACGCCGTCTGCGTTTTGCCCGCGTTCGCACCGAACGTGCGCGGCGTTGGTGACTGCTGCCGGTGCCTCTGGGGGCGGCTCGGAGGTTTTCGACGAGATCAGAATGGGACACTCCTCGAGCAGCGTCGGAAATCTTACCCACCTTCTCGCCTCGCACGTTTTTATATAAATACGCATTTGGTGCCGTAGCTAAACGTCGCCTCCCCTCCCTGCCTCCCGTTCCCCCACGGCCTTTCGCGCGACGGAAAAAAATTACGCCATCTTCCCGCAGGGGAACCCTGAGTAGTATGCGGCGCAGCCATGGGGTCGACTCAAGGTAGTTTTATCAGCTGTATAAACTTGGACATGCAGCAGCACCAGCAACGCGCAGAAATGTTGTCGACGCCAGTAGCGCACCCAGGATCTCTGCCAGGGGGGGGGGTTGACAGTTTGCCAATACCATCTGAACAGCACTAATTTCGATTTATTCACGGGAAATTGTAAAAAAAATGCGCTTTTTGCGAGTGTGCAGACGATTGCACGTCTTACATCTTAGTTGCAGTACTCAAATGCGTAAGGAAAGAAAAAGGGTTAAACAAAAGGGGGGGTTAAGTCGGCCTCAGGGGGGGGTTACAACCCCCGAATCCCCCCCCGTCGGTGCGCCACTGGTCGACGCCGTCGGCGTTTTGCCCGCGTTCGCACCGAACGCGCGCGGCGTTGGTGACTGTTGCCGGTGCCTCTGGGGCGCCTACCTAAGCTGCTTCCAACGCCTCCTAGATAGACTTTTTAGGTGGCGTTGCTGCTTCTATAGACGTTTTCACGAGGGCGCTTCCGACGGTCTGGCGTGGAGAGTATGTGTCAGTGTTGCCTGTTCGGTCTGGACTGTGAGCTTGCCTTGCGCTTGCATTGCGGAGTGGTAGCTTTCCTTCGATGCTTTCGTTTATTTTTGTCACGAATAACTTACGCTCGCAAATAATGGCATATATACTCATCAAAAGGCTACAGGCCAGCACTGTGCAGTTTATGGGTGCACAAACAACCAGCGGAAAATAACGATTTTGGGGACTAAGTGTGTCCACAACACAGCACTCCGCGAGACCACTGCCGATGTGATATGTTCACGTTTCGCCGGTTTCCTGCATCACCTGACGACTTGGCATTTCAGTCTAATGTGAACCAATGCACACATCAGTAAAATAACGCATTTTGGTAAACCTTTTTCGGCACATGTCCCAATAGGTTGCGAGAATTGTCAGCTCTTCGATGCAATATTTTTTTGTATGTAGTGGCAGAGGCTACATTTGTTATTATTTCAAACACGACTTCATTCCACTGCCTAGTACGGGGGCCACACGGCGCACTTTTGATCGTGATCGAGGCCGATCTGGGTCGAATTTCTTGGTCGCGATTGGCTTCTTTGCTCAACCTGCGGAAAGGAGCCAATCGCGGTCGAACATTCTGATCCAGATCGGTCTCGATCGCTACCAAAATGGCCGTGTGACACCGGTATAACACAAATTGAAGCACTCTGCGTGAGAACTAGTCGGTAAATACACTTCGCAACGATCTGGAAAAATCGTGTCCTATGGAAGATGTATGCAGACCCTGTGTCCACCAAAACATTGTCTCTGCGTTCACACGCACCCTGCGCGGCCCTGCCCATAAAGTTAATAACTTCAACAGTGTGGTGCTGCATCGAGCTCACCCATCTTTGAGCGTTGTCTATGTGCTTGGGCAGCAAGAGAATGCAAAAATGAACGTGTCAACCTCATCAGCGCGGCCTAGCGCCAGTGCGAGAGTTCGGGAGCCGTAATGCGCTAACTGTGCATGGCGTAGAAACGCGCTAAATGAGCCCGCGCAAGTTAGAACGTAAAAAATGGTATTCGCATGGGTACGCGCGGACAATAGCATCATACTTTCAAGAATAACAGCAACGAAAAAAAATAAATAAATTCGCACAGTCGATCAAGTGAAATACTTACGTGCGTGCAGTGACCGCTTCGCTGACCACTAAGCGCTTTTCACTCACGGTCAGTAGTGGTTTGCAGTCATACGCATATGTATTTATTCGACAATTGTCAAGACTCGACATTACTTTATTATGAACATTGCACAGAAACTAGAGAAAGAGCAGAGATGGCCCTAACGCTGCAATATTATTGGCTTATTTCGCTTCAGAGATAGCGCACATGAACAATTCTTTCCGTACGCGATATCTTCAATACAAACTTCGCGCACGATCTACGTTAAGGTTCACGGTGAGCGAAGCTTGTTCCAAATTCAGACATTCGAAAGAAAAGCCATTCCAGGTAAACAAACGTAAAAAATAGGTAAACAAATATATCTTTATAACAAGTCATGTTATAATCCCTATTGGGATTGACAGTATGTATAAATAAATAACTACTAAATACTAAAAATAAAAATCTAGCACCTGGGCTGTATCAGTTGCGCTGGCATCTGTGATCACTGTCGCGCGTCGGTTCGCTGCAGGTACCGCGCTGCTCGATCGCCACGCTTATGCTTTGACATTTGGTTATAAGCACACTGCACCGCACCAGATCCAATAAATTTTGCATGATTGAGCTGTTCAGTTGCGTCGGAAGCGTATGGAGTAACCACCGCATCTCTACCAACCACTGACAAGCGTCGTCGGGCCGCCGGCGCCTGGTTCTATTAAGCATTGCCCGACAGCTACGTACGCGCCTGCTTTCGCTAAATGAGGCAACCCTCAATCGCGAAACTTAATGGTGATCAGATTCAATCGACGATACGGTCACATGTGGCCATCAATAACAATGAAATATACCGCTGATTAGCACGCCAGGTCTCGACGAAACAGACGCGGCTGCCGCCGCTACCGACGACGAAACACCACATCCACTGGCTGGGCTTGCTGTTGCCATGGCACACCACACTGAGCGCTCACGCGAGCACGTGAAACATGTAACAAGTCAAGCCGCACAAGACAAGCGAAACGGAAGAAAACAATCGAAATAATGCGCGGCGAAGATCACACAACCGAAGTGCGGCCGGCCTGCTCTCGCAAGGCGCACAGTCCAAAATGGTGGCATAACATGTTCTGACGCTAGACGTCGCCCGCGTCGGCAAATGGCGCTGCTCAAACGTCGGTTTGTGAAAAGGTCTATAGCATTATTGCGCGCGGAGCCGCAGGTGTTGCCATTCGTTGCGCAATCCGGAGAGGAAAGGAGCGTCGAAGAGGAGAGGAGGAATGCAGAGAGAAGAGGAGATGAGACAAGGAGAGGAGGGGGAGGAGGATGCGCATGCGCAGTAGGTGTGCGGAAGCACGGCGGTTGGATGGATGGAGAGAGGTAGGGAGGGAGGGAGTGACATAGCCCCGAGCCATAGCCTCCTAGGAGGCTATGCCCGAGCATAAGATGCTTCGCATCTAAAAGTCGCGTTTGCTGATTTTAAAGGAGAAAATAGACGCTTAATTCTGCAGCTCTCCAGGGAGCACGGCGCAGAACGAGCGTTTGCTCTCCGACGTGCGTTCGCTCCCAGTGAAAGCGCGCCTCCCTCGCGCCCTTTCACTCGCACATACAGCGTCCGGAGCGCGGCAACGATTTCATCGCCGTTGGAACCTCACGGCGACGACGACGCCGACGGCAGAAATCCGCTTTGGAGTGTCCATATATTTGCTATCACAATAAAATTAGGAATCGGAAAAGTCGTCCCGACTTGAAGATGGTTAACCAGCGAAGCTGAATCGTGGGGCCCCGTTGTTTATCACTGGCTCAATCCCGAGGGTTCATTAAAGTATTTCCCAATTATGAGGTTACACACACGTTCGGCTGCGACGGAGAGAACGACGTCACTGACGGTATGCCCGCAGTCCGCCGTTGTTGCTTGCGTTCGATGTCTCGAGTTTGCTCGGCGGCGTGGTTAGCTGCATTTGCCCGCCATTGCCGCTTGCGATTCTTCGTAATTAAATCGCTTCAAAATTAAACCTGTCCGTTACGTAAAACAATGAATGACTCATACCCCCGTAAGCGCAGCGTCCCCATTATGACGGCAGAAAAGTGAAATTCTACGATGGAATGATGAGCGGCAGCGCAGCCAGCTGGGAAACAGACGACGACTAACGCGGGAGCAAAGTCCCTAGATATTTTTTTGCAGAAAATCTAGGGACTTTACGCGGGAGCAGTGGCACGAGCGTTAGCCGAGCATGAGTATAGTGCCTAGAATATACTTATATTCTAGGCACTAGGGCATGAGCGCCACCCGAGGGGCGCCAAAGAGCCAGCTGCGGAAGAAGACGACGACGCTCGAGCCAATGCTGATGATGATAGTTTTCTGTACACAGGCGATTTCGCCTACCATATACGATTTGATTTCGCCTATACATACAAAGCTTCGTTTAAAAATTGTAATTGAAATGTGGGACTCGCGCTGCGGTCTGCTAGCCTTCTGTTTATCTCGCTTGATAGAGTGACCGCACTGATTACGCGTTAATTCGATCCCCGGACCTGGCGGAATCTTTCCTCAAACTGGGAAGTTTTCTGTGTGAGAAACCTGTATGTGTTTCCATTGTACATCTTCGTGTAGCTCTCGGGGATACGGAATACATATTATGGATACAAGGAAAGAAAGCCCAGGAAGGAGAGAGAAGAACCAGAGGCCTTCAACTGCTTTACTCTGCGGTGCCTTTGTATTTTAACTATCAATAAAGAGCAAATACAATGCGCGCTTACACCTGCGCATTGTATGGTCGCACATGTGAGCCACGGCTTCGTGAGATCAAGAAACTTTTTAGTGACACGTTGGCACGGGAGTTGTTGGAAGCATTTCATATCGAGAAAAGAGGCACGAATTGCATTCGCGATACATCTGTTAACGTTTTGCGGATAGAGATGCAGCAGTTTAACACGTTGCTATGAATTTTTTGACGCGACCATTGCACGCATGCGCATTTGTTGTAATTTTTGTTTGACACCGGTTTTCGGAATAATGCAGTTGAAGTGTAGCGCCTGCTCTTGTTTCTTTCTGCTCCCTCTTTGTGTTAATTAAGTCTTTCTTTTCTCCTTGTAGCGCTAATATGCATTCCTTTGTATTCGGCCAACACGCCCAGCAAGCTACTTTACTGCACTCTCGGATGGATGACAATATTTTAAAGCGTTCTGCTTTCTTTGGGAACCAACCGCCATTTTTCGTGTCCCTTTTCGTGGGCTGATCGTGAAGATGGTGCAGTCTCACACATTGGTATAGAAACCGCAGGATGGTATATGGCACCACCATGTAGTGGTAGCAGTGGTATAAGAGAAGTCAATGCCTCCTCAGAGGAGGCATTGGAGCAGCGTTCTCTCATCCTTCCGTCGTGACAGCTAACGTTTTGAGACGCTGCGCGACTCATGGTCGAAGACGCTGTCGTTTGAGACGCTGCACCTCTGGTCGCAGACGCGAACTCTTGAGGAAGTGGCGCTCGAACTAACGTTTGGCTCCCGCGTACGGGTATGGCCATGGTAAGGCACTGTGGTAAGGGAAGCGCCACGAAGGAGGTTTATCTTGAGCGCCACCCACAACACGTGGTGCAACGTAGTGCCACAGATAACCACCTCACAAAGCATGTTCAACGCATTCTTGGACAGAAACTGTGGTTGGTTTTACAGCGAAGCTCTACGCGGCTAGCCGACTCGTCCGTCTGTCGCCTGTACGCCGAAAACTATCATCATCAGCAATGGCTCGAGCCTCGACGTCGTCTTCCGCAGCTGGCTCGTTGGCACCCCTCGGGTTGCGCTCGGGCTCGGCACGCGCTCGTGCCGCTGCTCCTGCGCTTGTCGTCTTCATCCACGGCTGGCTCCGTTGCCGCTCATCATTCCAGCGTAGAATTTCACTTCTTTTCTGTCGTCGTAATGGAGAGGCGCGTTTACGGGGTATGAGCCATTGCTTGAGGGGGTATGAGCCATTCATTGTCTTACGTGACGGACAGATTTAATTTTGAAGCAGTTTAATTTCGAAGAATCGCAAGCGGCGCAATGCGACAACGGCGGAATGCGGGCATGCCGTCAGTGACGTCGTTCTCTCCGTCGCCGCCGAACGTGTGTGTAACCTCATTAAGGAACACAAAGACGTATACCCAATAATTGAGAAATATTTTAATGTACCGTCGGGATGAACGCAGCGATAAACACCTTTCATACAGCTTCCTCCACGTTGCGCATATTTCAGCAATGTCGATAATGCATTGCCGGAATACAAGCCTCGCAAAGTTCCACTCATCAGATCATCCGGAAGATTAACAAATCAATGATATCAAGCGTCGGTTCAGCTCATATATTATAGTTGCGCGGTGTTGCGGGGTGAAAGATAAGATCAAGGAGATATAGTGTCCTTCTATCTGGGTAGTGGCCATAGCTCTTATAGGACTGCATACAAACGAGATGTATTTTTCATTCCCACTCTAAGTGGAGGCACTAGAAGTGGCGCACGTTTTTCGCACTGCTGTATACATGTGGCCAAATATGTGCCTTTCTTTGTCATCATCGTGGCGCCTCTGCCGTGCTGCGGTTGTCCCTTGTCGGTTACGGTCTTGGGAAAGGAACGCGCCGCGCGCTGAGACTGCGTCTCTATTGCGTTTGGCTGCGTCTTTAAATGCGCTGGAGCGGCGCCTTGAGCGTCTGTTATACGTCACACAGAGCATATTTCGACCGTGATCAAGCCCAACAGGCATCGAATTTCTCGATCGAGTATTCACTTTGTTGCTCAGTTATTCACTTTGGAGCGCTTGTTGCAATTGCGGACCTGAAGCCAAGCAGTATAGTGAAGTCACGTTCGCTTAACAAAAATCAGGAGTCTAGCACCACTTTCCAAAATAACCGGCCTGAAATTCTGCTACGAAATACATGGGCGTTTCAGCCAATAATTTCCCATGTAACGCTATTGAATTTTAGAGCAAAGCTGATATAGTGAAACTATATAGAATAAGCGCTCTAGAACGTTATATGACGTCTTCATGGCGTCCCGAAAAAAAAAAAAAAAGAGATTTATAGAATTTACGAAGTATTACATTTAAGGGAAATGAGGCTCATGCTAAAGGGTTAATCTGCAGGCAGATTTAGAACTGTGTGGGTCAATTATGGGCTAAATGAAAATGGCTAAACCGTCATTTCTGCCTGTTTGGAGGCGTTGTATGAAATGCTTACGAAGTTTACCCGCTGATCTTGGTGAACCGACGATGGCAGCAATTTTACATATTGTCAGAATGAAAGCCATGTTAAGGGTGACCTGCACTGAAACTTGTAAGCGTGTACCTTAATTATGTACTTTGAAAATAATTACTGAATGCTCGTTTTATCGCTGTTTCCAGGCGTTATACAAGGCGTGCTGTTACTTTCCTTGGTCTCCTCGGTGAACTAAACGAAGCACGTTGTTTACACTTCGTTGAAATAGGAAGAATGTTGTGGGTGATGTACGATAAATGTTTAAACCGTATAGGTTATAATCACAGCTCTTGCAGAAAATTACTCATACAAGGACTCACGAGCTTTAAAAGCGTATTTTACGAACCACGTAGGAAGTCTAGCCAATGTCGCGAGTATTCAACGTGCCACAAAATTTTTAGAGAATAAGGGGCATATTGTGGATGACTTTTTTGCAGTTTCAAGAGGGTCAGTTATTTAGAGGCTTTGTAAACATGTACGTTAACCAAGTGTGCTTGAAAACGTACATTATATATGGTATATTGAGAATGTCTCTTAGAGTACCAGGAGATACCGTACGAGATGCCGAATTCACATTAGGCGGAAATGGGGGCCATGTCATGAAATGTTAACGGTTCTAGTTTAATTACGTTTGTTGCAAGTAATTACTAAACCCTCGCTTTTTTTTTTCTCTATTTTCATGCGTTATGTGAGCTTCGCAGCAGGTTTCCCCGGTTTTTTTTTTTCCGTGATCTAAACTAGGTATATCTTGTTTAAGTTTATGTAAACTAATGGGCTGGCTATGGGGGTTGTGCCGGCGAAGTTCGACATGTGTGGTTTAATTGCAGGCTTTGCAATAAATTACCCATGCATGCGCCCCGGCGCGTTAATGAGTGTTTTACGAACGGAACAGAATTTATCCCACTGTCCTGGGAGAACTACAGCTGCCCAACAAGTCCAAATTTAGTGAAAGACAGGGCAATATAATGGCTAATGTTCTTGCAGATTTAAAGGTGCATGGGTAGATAAAAGGCAGCCTTTGTAAATAATTGCTCTAGCAAGTGATCGAAAGTGTTCATTATAAAGCCATTATTTTCTGTATGTTTCTCACTGCCCAGAAAGTACTCTATGTCACACCAAGCGTATGCATTTAGAGAAAATCAGGGGGGGGGTATGTTGTTAGTATATAATTTGTGGCGAAATCTGAACGTTTGCTGATTAATTAGTAACTTTATAAATAATTACTTAACTCTAGTTTTTCTCTATGCTTTCACGCGTTAAACGATATTTGTAGTACGTTTCCCCAATGTCGTTAACTAAGCTATCGGTACTTTGTTAATATTTGGTTCTTATTATGGGCAGGTTATGTATGAGACGTATAGGAGAAGTTCAAAGCGTGTGAATTAGCTGGGGATTTTGCAGTAAACTACCTACGCAGGCTCTCCGAAGTGTTATAAATGTATTTTACAGGGCACAGAAATTATCCAGCTGCCCCGAGAGATCTATAAATATCACGAAGATCAAATTTATCAGAAATCGGAAGAATACTGCGATAAATCTGAATCCGGTGTTAAATGTATGTGGATCACGTACAGCCTTTGTACAAAAAAATTCTCAAGCAAGCGCTCGGAAATGTTACATGTGTCCAAGGTTTCAAACGGGCGAAGCATTTATGCAGGTGACCTATGCGGTCTAATAACAGACAAAAGTAGGGACAGCTGGATGAGTTGATGTGACCTAATTATATAAAACAGCGCCAGGGATGCAGACAGGGAGAAGAAAATTCTCGCCCGCAGCCATAATAAGCTTAACCGACAAATCATAGGGGCTTCTCATAAGTTTGTCAACTTCAACATGATTGTATCAGCCAACCATCGAAATCTCTAACACACGAATAAGTAGAATATCTGGTACATTCTCGCGCCTCTTAATCTTGTTGCGCATGTGACCGTATGAATTCCTGTTTATATTGCCCCTACTCATGCGTTTTTTTTTCTTCATGTTTTCTTCTTTTTATTATGCTATGCCTTTTATGTTGTCTGTCCCCCAGCTGGTGTTTAGGAAAGATTCATATTCCGCGTTTCTTGAATAAAATGCAGTTGATAGTGGTGGCTGTTTATTTTCTGTCTGCATTCCTGCTGCTTTATAATTGTGTTAATAAAAGGCGGCTGAAATTATTATTGCAAATGCTCTTTGCTGGAAATGAGGCTGTAATTCTGTAACGTCACACAAGTCTGCTGTCTTTTCTTATAGCAGATTTTGGAGACTGGAAAGTGGTGCTAGTATTACAATTTCTGAAGACGTGACTTCGCTGCTGCTCGGCTCAAATTTCGCAACCGGAACGTGTGCGCTAAAATGATTAGCTAGAAAGTTACTCAGTGAATCTTTTTAATTTGCTACTTGGACATTGCCATTTGTCGCTCATGTGTGACGTACGGCTTCTTCAGGTAACCCATCCACCTCAACAGGTCGAATTGTGCTTCAATGCACAAAACGACGTTTTGTTAAGAAACTAACTGGAACGCCAATGCATTTCTTCGCAAAGTTCGGGAATTGATATCTCGAAAGCGGTGTCATCCCGGGAATTCGTTCCAAGTGGATCCGTCTTGCGAACTCTACGGCTACAATTAGTAGAGTACAATATGGGCCATCAGGTAATTAGTTAAAAACTTAGTTAATTTTTGTTAATTATTTGATTATGCATTTCAATTTCTTGTGCAAGTGATATCCGCCTCTTCGAGTAGACCAGCTCATGAACTAGAACTGTGCTATCTGCCACAGGCAACCTTTAAGAATTTTTGAAAGCGTTCGCTGAAACACCCTGTATAAGACACAGGCTCATCGCAGAAGACCAACAAAAACATGGTGCGCAAGGATAGGATTGAAATTGGCACATCACGTGCGTCATCATAGCATGCTGTCACGTTTTTAACGCATATAAAGCTAATCTCACAGATATGCAGGGAAACAAGGGTTACTGACGCAGTAGTTTCCGTGTGATTGAACATAAAACGCTTCGCAAATCTCACGTGCTCTTTATATCTGCCTAATATTGTGCATTTATCAAATATATATGCTGGCAGCCGTCTTCTTTGCAGTGCTGGGCTGAATGCCTGGGTGCAGACTCTTTCAGCGAGTACGCATGTTTTCTCAGCCGGTCGTTCAAACATCGGCCTGTGGGGCCAATGTAGCAACGTTCGCATGTGAACGGAATCTTACAAACAACTACGTGGGCGCTGCCAACAAGAAGTGTTCTGTGTTTTTTTCTCAAATATTACTTTTCTGGGGCCTTCCTTGTTAACTTTGCGGCATAGTGCCGAGAGCTTGTCCCTAGCGCTGAACAAAACGCGTGCGCCTATTTAACTGCGACCTTTTTCAATAAGTGCGAGACCTCATGGACATAGGGTATGACGACTGTGCTCGAATGAGGTCACTTGTCCTGCGCTTCGCGTCCTGCCCTTCCCCGGGCCAGGTTGACGAAAAGCCCTTCTGAAACAACCGTCAGCAGGGCTATAGGATACCTGAGTGAGTCGGTGCACTTGGTACTTGAAACCATCCGGCGGTGGCATGAGCGGGTCAGAGCTGCTCCGAGGCAGGAGAATATACAATACTACTTTTTTAACTATCTTTCAATGCACAGACATGAAGGGAAGAATACTTTTCTTCGATCGAGGATTGTATGTCCAACGTAGGTGATCACTTTCAAACAATATCTCGAGGTCTTAAAACCTTATCTTATTGTCGGAGGGATGCTCGATCGTTAGTACCAAAGGTTTCATTACCGATTGAAAGATGTCGAAAATTTATTTTGCACGCAAAACATGGCCTGTTTTTGTCGGTTATGTGAAGCGCAAGGAAATCATCTACAAAGAGGAAAACTTTAGTAACGCTGGTCGGAAGGAGGCTACCCATGAGGCGCTTCTGTCGAAACGTGCTAGTAAAACGTTGCTAAGAACGGGTGCGATACTGGAACCAATGCACACGCCATCCCGCTGGATGAAAATGGCACCATTGTAGCTTATGACTTAGGAGCTCTTGTCAACGTGTATCCCACATGCATTCTGAAATTTAGTGGTCCCAAGTCTATCGATGCAATGGCTAACTTCATCACACACGGGGTTGTGTGGTAAAGCATAAAATAGGTCTTTCACGTAAACCGAGAAGGTACCTACTTGCTCCGGGCACTCTGTCTGAACGTATTTAGAAACACTTGTACAGAAGGTATTCAGGCTCGTGATGACGCACGGGACATCGATGGGTAGGTCATCTAGGGACGACTGCAGGTAAGAAACCACGCGCAGCAAGAAGCTACTTCGTCCCGTCCAAGCGCTCTTTGTTCCCGCCCTAATGATGTACCAACCAGCCCAGTCGCGCACACTCCTTCATTAATATACACCAATTTCCAAAGATCCAGCTTCAACGCAGAAACACTAGTACTGCCAATATCAATAACGTTATGATTAACAAATTAGTCGTCATTAAGTAATTGCATAGAAGTTTGGTTAATACGGACTTTAACTTTAATAACAACAACCACCACCACCACCACAACAACAACAACAAAAGGTTCGAGGTTGGAGGCGCAAGTTCATTGCGGTTGTAGTAAAGAAACACACTTGATCTATGATAACTAAAAACTAACCACTTTATCTGAGCCTGACAATCATGCAGTTTCAGAACCACCTCATTGCTAAATTTCAGTGGGATTCTAGAATAAATTTAGTCGAAGGAGGCTAGTTTCACTTGCCGCCATTTCTAGTTGCACCTTAATTCCTTAGATTTAATTAAAAATGACACGCAAGCATTATACCTGCAAGGTTCCAGGCCACCAACATCTCCGAGACAACTCCCTGGACATTACCGAGACCACTAGTGAGCTAGGCTTCAAATACCTGGAATTACGAAGAAATCCCACGTTTCTACCATTGGCTTGAAGCAGCTCACCCTGTCCCATATATTTACATTGTATAGTGGGACTGTACAAGTATATACCGATGGTTCGGTCACACCATCTGCCACAACGGCAGCATTTGTTATCCCGCAACTTGTAATTAGTCGGCGATTTCAATTGGACCACAAATCGACATCTACGGCTGCGGAACTTGCGGCAATACGGGAGGCTGTCCGTTTTATGATAACACAGACACCTCATAAATGGGCGGTGTTCTGGGATGCCTAATCAGCGCTACAAGCGCTACAATGCTTTTTAAAGAAAGGACCATATTACCTGCTCGTGCTAGAAATCACTGAACTTCATCACAGTGCCGAGCTAGGTGGCCACGTGATCACTTTTCAATGGGTGTCATTATGGTGTGATTGGCAATGAACTCGCGGACAGTGAGGCAAGATCGGCATTCTGTTCCTCTGATGAAGTACGGCTTGCATACTTGCGACCTGACAAATAACTCAGTGATCAAGGCACTCATGCAAGACCTTACGAAGGCATACAGATTCCACTGCTGACAACATCCATAGACGCCTAAATATGATCGACCAAGACGGTAAATTCTGTTTGCCCCGAAGGTTACGCGAAGCAAAGCGTCATTACTACACAGAATTCGGCTGGGCGTTGCTTTCACCCGTCGCTACGCACACCTCATCGGCCAATCGAACAGCCCTGATAGTGAGCACTGCCAGACGCCTGAAACGCTGGAACACATACTGTCCGATTGTCCATCATATACGCTGGAGAAAAGGACGTTGGAGGTTCCCTAGCCAACGTCGGCAGGCAACTACTATCGGAGGACGCTATTTTCGGCCCATGGCCTGACACTGCAACTTCCATGCGGGCAACTAAAGCGCTGTTTCTGCAGGACACGAAGCTAGACGGGCGGCTCTAGTAGGGCCACCGTCTATTGTACATAAGCACACACCACTCCTCTTATCATCATCCACCACAGCACTTTCACTCTCCTTCCCTCCTCCCCAGTACAGAGTAGCAGACTAGAGCACACTAGCTCAGCTTTGTCTTTCATATCAATAAAGATCTATCTATCTATCTATCTATCTATCTATCTATCTATCTATCTATCTATCTATCTATCTATCTATCTATCTATCTATCTATCTATCTATCTATCTATCTATCTATCTATCTATCTATCTATCTATCTATCTATCTATCTATCTATCTATCTAAGGTCGGCAGTTTACGATTAGGAATCACCTACGTAACACGAGTGAGAGCAATGTGGCCATGTGGCTCCAAAACCACATTGTGATTCTGGGAACGCCGTAGTTGGAGCATTCCAAATTAGTCTTGACTACCTGGGGTTTATTAGCGGGTACCCAGATCATTGAACACGAGCATTTTTTGTATTTTTGTAATGCGGCCACCTGTTGGATCAGAGAGCAAACGGGGATAGCCGATATTCTGGTTTAAGTTAAGAAAAAAAAAACTGGAGATGGGCAGGCCATTTAATGCATAGAGTAGATAACCGCGGTGCGTACCATTAGAGTTACAGAATGGGTAGCAAGGGAAAGGAAACGCAGTCGAAGACGGCGGATAGTTAGGTGGGGGTGATGAAATTAGGAAATTTGGAGGCGCAAGTAGGAATCAGATGCGCAAGGCATGTTAATGGGGTAAAAGTACACACAGACGGGGATAGAGTGAAGAACAACAGCGCTATTGTAATTGTAATTTAAGGGTAATTGGATATCGCTGGGAGAGGTCTTTGTCCTGCCGTCGACATAAATAATAGGCTGATGGTGGTGATAAAGAATGCGGCCGGCGAGACCCCCGAGGTCTCCCGCACACGTGTGCGAAAGCTTCCACCAAAGAGCTCAGCACTGCTGCGAAGAGCTGTGCTGCAAATGCTCCACTGTATACTCGATCGAATCAGTGCTCAGCGATTGAAACGCGCGATACAGCGCGGTGGCCGGAGATTTTTGCGTTACTGGTGAGCGCTGGGTGATTGCTGGGAGGCCGAATGCGTGTCACAATGCATCGCAAACACTCTCGCTTTTATGTGGTACAAAAATGCACCAGTTCGGTGTCCGCAGCGCCCACCGGTGGCGCTGAACGCTCCAGGCAGCCGCGCGATCCGAGTATTGCGTTTTCATCGCGGAGCATTGTACGAAAACATTATCGTGGTTTTGCCGTGTTTATTGTGGATCGACATGGAAACGAACAAGCCATGGACAAATCTGTGTCGGCTTGTCCATGGCATGGGTTTATAACATTCGTTGTCTGCGACAGGTTGTAAACCGTTTCTTCGAGATGCTCAGGGCCGTTTCCTGTGCACGGTTTGTCAAGTATCTTAATTGGCCAGTGCTTTGCTCCAGTTTGTTGTCTCTTCCGTCAGAATGGAATGTCAAGATACGCCCTCCCCCCCCCCCCCCCCCCCCGCCCTCTTCCTCGCCTTCCCGCTTGCCTCGCGCGCGACAGAAGACGGCGCGCTTCCGCCCGGCGACCGTCGGCTGACCCTCGCCAGCTTTCACTCGCACATACAGCGTACGGCGCGCCGCGACGATGTTATCGTGTTTGGACTTTATACGCAACATCACTGCGACGGCGGTGACGACGACGGCGACGGCAGAATTGAGCTTGGGATGACCATATAATGGCTATCGCAATAAAAAATGAATGACTTTTTTTCTTCGTAATTTGTCTTTGGCATTCACGTTTTTAGCGGCAAAGTATGGGTGCCTCGCCGATAAACTAATCTGCAAAAACGCCACGTGCGCTACTAGTAGCCTTTTTATAAATAATCTGTATGGTCTAAAGGAAAATCACCCTGCATAATGTGAGTCGCATAGCGCGTTCGTTGCAATACATTCGCCCGCCACGAGAGTGTGCAACAATAAAGTATTACAAACTAACGTTGTTCATACAGCGAAAAAAAAAATTTACGACGAACACAAGTGAATGATGCTCGGGATTCGACAAAACTTAGCACATTTAAGTTACTGAAATCAACGGTTCATATTGTTACGCAGCACAAATATGAATGACATTACGCGTCGCACAGTACTGATTCGTTCCTTTTGTCTCTCTTCTGTTTTGGGAAGAATCTGGTAGGTTAGAGAGGGGGGACGGACGAAGCCCGTGTCAAGGCCCCGCGTAGAATGTGGTCTTCTCGCGTAAAGGGATTCTTGTCCTTTTCCCGTGCTTCCGCCACAGTGCACGAGCTCGTGCTGTGCGGTGAACCCAACGTAATCTATGCATTTTGTCAATGCTGCACCACACGTTGTAATTTTGTTTCGTGCGAGTCCCGTGCTTTTCCACACTGCACCAATAACGAATTATTGCTATGCAGTGAAGCAAACGAGCATCTTGTCAATTATTCGGTTTACACGTCTGTGTTTGCCATGCATGCGTCACTGTGCACAAATCATTTTACGCATGAGCGTTATGCTCTTTGTTTCTCGACTTTACCAGACGTCGTAATAGTCATTTCCTGTGCTGTTTGCGTCCCTTTTGCGTCCCTCTGTGCGGTGAAGCCAACATAACATGTTATGCATCTTCTCGGCTGCTCCACGTCGTACCTCTGTGCCTTCCGTGCTTCTCCCACATAGCACAAACTTTGCTATGCGGTGAAGCCAACACAACAGTGCATGCATATTGTTAATAATGTGTATTTGTGTGTGTGCGTGTGTGTGTGTGTGTGTGTGTGTGTGTGTGCGTGCGTGCGTGCGTGCGTGCGTGCGTGCGTGTGTGTGTGTGTGTGTGTGCGTGCGTGCGTGTGTGTGTGTGTGTGTGTGTGTGTGTGTGTGTGTGTGCGTGCGTGCGTGTGTGTGTGTGTGCGCGCGTGCGTGCGTGTGTGTGTGTGTGTGTGTGTGTGTGTGTGTGTGTTGTGTGTGTGTGTGTGTGTGTGTGTGTGTGTGTGTGTGTGTGTGTGTGTGTGTGTGTGTGTGTGTGTGTGTGTGTGTGTGTGTGTGTGTGTGTGTGTGTGTGTGTGTGTGTGTGTGTGTGTGTGTGTGTGTGTGTGTGTGTGTGTGTGTGTGTGTGTGTGTGTGTGTGTGTGTGTGTGTGTGTGTGTGTGTGTGTGTGTGTGTGTGTGTGTGTGTGTGTGTGTGTGTGTGTGTGTGTGTGTGTGTGTGTGTGTGTGTGTGTGTGTGTGTGTGTGTGTGTGTGTGTGTGTGTGTGTGTGTGTGTGTGTGTGTGTGTGTGTGTGTGTGTGTGTGTGTGTGTGTGTGTGTGTGTGTGTGTGTGTGTGTGTGTGTGTGTGTGTGTGTGTGGTGTGTGTGTGTGTGTGTGTGTGTGTGTGTGTGTGTGTGTGTGTGTGTGTGTGTGTGTGTGTGTGTGTGTGTGTGTGTGTGTGTGTGTGTGTGTGTGTGAAGCCACATTTGTTCCATGCGATGAAGCCAACGCATGTAAACTGCTGGACGTGAACACCTCTCAACGCACGAAGATACGTGGCTCTTTCTTTCTTTCTTTCTTTCAGTTCATTTTCGAGGACAAGAGAGTAGAAAATTACATAACCAACATCCAGGGCACCTGAGCAGAGCACAGGCGATAGCTGAGTGACATGACTTGACAAGAACTTTATTGAGGTCCTGAAGAGCACATGCGCCGGGGTTCCTTGTGTTTTAGTGACTCTGTTATGTTTCAACCTGCAGCGCCCTCCAAGGAATGCGAAGGAAGCAGGTGATATGGAGCGAGGATCTTGGAGACCATGCGCGGAGTCAGCACTCGCGCGGGCGGAGCTCCTTTCCGCCTTTATTGACGTAGGTTTGCATAGGGAAAAAGTTAATCTGAAGCAATGCGAAATAGAAAATAAGCAACCTATTCGCGTATGCCACGTTAAGATGCATCACAAAACAAATCAGGGAGGCACTGTATCTGAAAATCAAGAGAGCGACTGTTTCGAAACGCAATTGTCATGTTGCCTTTCTCTATGAAAAGCCTCAACAAGTCCACGGCACTTTGATGTTGGTGGTAACTTCATGTGCTCGGAGATGATCTACATTTGATTACAGGAACGCTTGCGGCCACGTGCGGTGAAATGGGCGGGCAGAAGTGGAGCAGGGGGATTCCCTTCGTCGTATTGTATGGAATGTCAGCTGAAAGTTTGTCTGGGAATAATAGCAACGGTTATTATTTACACTGGGCGACTCGCGATGAGGGTATACCACAGACAAACATTGTGATGCCGCTCATGGGAAAGAAATGACCACGTGATTTGGCGATACATCTAGTGGCGCAAGAAGAGATTTACTGCTTGTTTCGTGACTTTCTTGGTGCAGTAAAAACCGCAGTTTAGCCAACTCGTCCAACTTAACTCTCCACCTTCTTACAGCGATATTTCCTGTGAGGTTCCAGCTGTCCGTACCCTGCACAGCGGCTTTCTATGAAGATTACCACTGGTCCTTCAATGTGGCGCCCATACAGCTCCCCTAAGAACCCGTGTATATGACGCAACACGATTAAGCCCATTATCCCCCTGTTTCCCGGTTTCGTGTCATTTTGAACGCCCATATCTCTGTTATTCTTTCTTTTTTTACGCGTTTTCTTTCTTGCCTCATTCTGCAGAAAGCCGCAAGGAACGAATAAATGTACTGTAAGCTGGCAAATACAAGAACTCGGCTTAATCCTTATCCTGCGCTAAGCTGTGTCCAGGGATAAGGTGTGACCAGGGCTAAGCCCTGATTTGGGGCTAATACACTGTTTGGTGCCTCCTCTTTTCGTTCGTTCTTTCTTTTTTTCCCGTCTTCCTCGAAGTGAATCCGTTTCAATTTGCCCTCTTGCAGTAGCACTTCTTTATTTTGCTGTCATTTAGTGCTGCTAGTGCGTAAGCTTTACGTCCGCCCGTTACGAAGGGTAAAACCGCATGCCGCCGTCACCATAATAATCATCGTCAGACCAAGTTTCAGTCTACGAAATGGACCATTAGTTTGCAAAATTCTGTAAAACGGCGACTCTACAGAGCTGTTTTGCAACCACGAACTCATTTGCAGACTCTATTTCTCCCTCTAGGTGCGTTTAAGGTATAGTGCGGTCCTCCCAGGCAGCAAAGGTCGGAAGCAAAGGTAACGTGTCCGAATACTTAATTCTTGCGGGGCTATAGAGTTAGGCGAAAACATAGCTATTAGATGAGGAGCGCAAATTAACACACATACACACAGACGAAGTAGAAAGTACAGGTGGTCGTCCTATCCACTTCGTCTGTGTGTATGTGTGTTTATTTGCACCCCTCTTGAAATAATAAAGGCAAACACGCCGGCTGGTGTCTTCATATAGCTAGCTTCACCAGATGTATTATCCTCACCGAGAGGAAATGTTAGTGTCATTGAACACCCGTAGATTATAAAGCGGTGGTCGGGGGTTCGGCGCCGGTGAAGACGAGACTGTTGAATGGGAGCCAATGATTTTTTTTTTTCCGCTTTCGGCTGTGGTCGAGAGCACAGTCGAGATGCTTCGTTGGAAAACAGCCTTTCTCACCCGTGTGGAGCCAGGCAACTTAAATTTCGTTCATTACTACAGTGCAGGAGTACTTAGCGACGTTAAATGAACAGCAGTGCGTACTTGCGACTGAAAGCAATGAATGGCTACTGATGGCGCTCGTATTCTAGCGGCGTCGAATGACCTGGCGAAATTGGCCGCGTCGTCATTGTAAAACACGACGGAAGGAATCCATCCACAGCCTATTAGTTTTCTATTGCAGTGCCTGTTTGAGAATTGAGTGCAGCCTGCGCATCACGTTGTCTGCGCATCGCGTGTTCGGGCAGTGCATAAACGGCAAGGCCAAAGCGCGCAAGTATTTCGGCAGGGCATATAGCAGCACCACCACTGATGACGTCACAACAATGGAGGGTTTTTTTTTCTTCCGCGTTCGATAAATCGCAACAGAACCCAACTTTACCTGCAACTCTCCATCTATACCTGTGGCAAAAAAAAAGGAAAAAGAAAGGAAGAAATCCCCGTAGAACTTCACAAAGCCTAAAAACGTCCGCATGAAGGAACATTAGGATTTGCGCACCTTTATTTCTGACCATTCCAAAAAGCAATGTAGACAAAGAAACAATTAAATGGTATTTGACTTAAAATTATGTAGTGCAATAGAACTCAAAGTTGAATGAGTTGGTAATTATTCGTTGTTAAACTGCAGCACGCGCAAGAGACAAAGGACCGAAGCAAACGGCGCCTGTTTGTTAACTTGGTCGTGTCATTCCTCTTTTGCGCTTGATGCAGTTTAACAATGAATTATTTACTGTAGTAATTTACTTATTTAGTAATTGTTTTACTTGAGCTATCCGCAACTGCAACTTCCCCCCAGAGTATCAAAAACGCTACTATATAGGCTTTGCATTAGGTTTCCCGTGCCTAAATCTGAATATTTAGGTATCAAAGCTCAGAGTATCAGGAATTAAACTTGAGCTTTGCGGAGTTAGTGGCGAATGTGAAAGACTACGACAGAGTGGGCCCCAAGGTTAATGACACGCAGTCGAGGACGGCAGATGATTACGAGGTGCGATGAGATTAGGAAAATTGCTTTCTCTCCTCTTCTTCCTGCAGGCATCGATGCAGTTGGTTTACGTAAAGGTCAATTGGAGATCACTGGGAGAGGGAGTCTTCTTCCTGAAGTGGACATTAAGGAGGCTGATGAGGATGATAGTAGCTCGGCCACCACAGTACGTATTTGCCCCCCTCCCCATGCACGCTGTATCTAAACGACGGAGAGAGAGAAAAAGAGATAGAGAGGGAGGGAGAGAGGGACAAGCGACGATACGAGCGGGCTCTGTCACTCATGTCGCGTAGGGGATTGGTTTGAGCGATATACTCGCGCGACTTCGCGAAAGGAAGCAGAATTTATAAACCTTGCAACTCGACTGCGCAAGATAGTACGCCTGAGAGTAAACTTGCCAAACATTACCAAAAAATATCCCATGGGCTCCTATATCACTCCTGTACAGCTGCCTTAGATTGCGCTGCCCTGTTTGCAAACAGCATCCTTCGCGTTTGCTGTACTCCGCCTCATAAACGCGGTGCTGTGCGGCAAAAACTACCTGTCAGGAGAATCAATTAGGAGCGGGAACGAATGGGGGTTCGTCCTTTATCCAACGCTAATCCCGCGGTTGGAAATGGAAGGATCAAGGAGGGTTCATCGGCGCAAAACGGACAAGCCTTCCGGTTTTAGCATCAGTTTTCATTACCGATTAGCAGACGCGACACATTTGACTGCAGAAGGACAAAGAAAGAGGGTGCAGGTAGGGTCATATTCATAACTTATACAAGCGGTCTACAGTAGACACAAATGCATGACATTTCGCCTACTTTCATTCCTTCAGACCCATGATCCCTGCTTACAGGCCTAAAAAAAGTTTTAACGCCGGGAATCACTCGTCATGTGTTCGCTTGCGCACCCGTTATCTTTCTCGGGCGGAGAAATTGTCTCTCGCTAGACGCAGCTTTCGTCACCTGTGCCCGAAATTGAACACCTGGAGAATCCCGTGAGCTGTCAGAAGGGTTCTGTGCCGTTATCTATATAGGTGACATTGAAACCCCTCTTGTGGCTTTGTACAGGAACGAAGGCCACTGGAGAGAGAATTATCCGGGCTGCCATACTGACAGACAGATATACGCGTTGACTCATTAATAATAAGTTCCTGTAATTATAAGCAACTACTTCAATCATCACACAAAGAAGGTCTCAAGGCTTTCAGTTAAATACCCCAGATACCGCAATAACGATGTTCGAATTTAATTTGAAAAAAAAAAAAAAAAGACGGGGTGAAGGGGTGCAGCAGCGATGATAATCAGGCTGAGCCCGGTTGGCAACCGTGCGCTGGCGATAAAAGCAGGAGATGCTAAATGGATAAATAGTAGGAGAGGGGAAATTTCACGGCACGCATGCGCGTAGCACTGGACACGGTTGTGAGATTGACTGTAGCCAATCCACGCGTGACGTGCACTGCGTAGCTGCCAGCGCGAATTGGGTATAAATATAATCTGAACTTCGAGGATGAAGCACGCCAACTAACTTACCAAAGAAAACTTAAAAAAAAAGAAAACAGGCACCATAGAGTTAGTATATACCAACTCTAGAGGAAAAGCATGGCGAAAAAATGTGACAACCGCCAAAGCGCCGCCATGTTGCTTTCTCTAAGTTTTGTGACGCAAGAATATTGAAAATGTGCTGAAAAACAAGCATTTACACCTAGAACGTGCGTATGGCCTATGTGTAAAGTTCATTCCGTGTGTTTTTCAGAAAGTGCCGATAGCTATTTATAAAATTTTGATGTAATAATTACGGTGCGTGAAAGGATCTGTTTGCAGGCGCCTGAACTAGATGGCGTCACCATACTGAGAGAGGCTCGGGATCGCGTTGGTTCGGTTGGTTGCCGCGTCTCGCCTGAATCGCATCTGGTCGTCCGCGCATGCGCACCTGCACAGAGTATCGACAAGGCGGCGCCCTTGCGGTTTGCATGGGCGCCGCCTTGCATGACCGCCTTGCAAACCGATTTCAATGCATGGGTGCTGTGGGAAGCTTTTCCTCTATAGAGATGGTTATATTAACTCTGTGACAGTCACTCAACGTACTCAACGTCAAAAGCACTCAACGTCAACATGTTCTCGTTCGCCATAGCGGCGGGCGCCCATAACAAGTCAATCACAACTATAGCGCTGACTTCCAAGTGTAAATTTATTGAAAGAACAGCAACCTTGTATAGTCTTCTGTCGTAATCAAACGTGCTTAAACTAGTGCGAGACAGAATCAGCTGACTTCAGCCATTTATCGGGTGATGAACTCATTTTTTAGCGCGAGCTCGAGAGCAGGAGGCTCTCACAACGAACATATCCTTCTTATCAGAGCTTCTTTGAGAAGTGCACGACGTTGTGTCTTTGTCAGCTACAGCGTGTACAGTTGTCTTACAATCTGAAAGAGATAGCCAACGTCCCCCGTCCCCCCCCCCCTCCCTTCAAAAAAAAAAAAAAAAAAACGAAAAGCAACTGGTTTGTCATTATCAGGCACCAATTGTGGGGCAAGAGCTCTGGCAGATCGACAACTATATTTTTGTATGATGTTTTCTAATAGTTTGTTGAATTGTGTTTCAGTGTTGTTCTTTTGTTTTAACCAGCTGGTCGTTTGTCGTTAGTATGTTGATATATAGGACTCTACTTTTTGCTCGTGTTGTCGTGAGTTTGTTTCTATATCGGTCTTATTTGCGGTTCGCTTTATAAGGTTTCTTTTTTTTACTTTTATGTCTGTAATTTATCCTAAGCCTTCTTTAGTCAAGGGGGCCTTGTGAGTTACAGGTACATAAATATTACAGTATTCCCCGTTATGGCCTGCCAAATACATGCACTAACGCCACCACTATCAGGGTCTGCATCGCACGCAAAACTCCGCAAGAAAAAAAAAAAAAAGAAACACACGAACACACACGCACGCTCGCGCGCGCACACACACAAAGCACAGCGCGAACGTTGCACTTAAAATGTACTTCATCTTGAAATTTAAAGAGATGTCAGATACTGTAAAAAAATTAAACGAAACTTCTGCGTAGAACATACCAGAATAACACGGTATATCTTTGCAACGAATAAAGTTGTGCTCAATATCGTTTCAGGCACATTACAAAAAACAGCAGTCTAAGGATGATCGCGATACAAAAGAAGTCCGCGACATTTCATCGAACGCCGTTTTATCGAACAAATGTCTCTTTCATCGACGCCGTTTCACCGAAAATATCATGCCCATCTCATCGGATATACTGTAACAATGGCAGTTTGTATTTTTAGCTACCCAGAATGGCCATGCTAGATTACCATGCGCTAAGTAAACTTAAAGATGCATTCTTGCGGTCACGTCGCGCATGCAGAGACTGTCGCTGTAATATGGAAACCTGTAACCACGTTATAGGAGACGAGATGCAGCAAACGAGCACGAGTGGCGACATGTATGGCACGGGGCCAATGCATCGGTATACCTCGTCGTTCACGAAGGCCGCCAATCACTCGCCGGCGAATCCCTGAACGAAAGGCAACTACGTAAATACGCGTATCTTTACGAAGAGATGCGATTTGCTGTGCCGATACATTTATTCATTGCCAGAGGACTAGAGAGATTCAGCCAAGGGCTTCTCAGTCAGCAGTCAGCCAGCGAACAAGGCCAAATATACCTCTGCCTTGTTTGGATAGGGCATTTGGTTCTTTACTAAGGTGATCACATGATATGGTCACGTGGAGCAAAGACATAAGCAAAGAACACTTCACGCCAGAAATGACGCAAACGTTCCTTGCGATATTCCCTGACACCGATTTGACGACAGCACTGTTTGGTGTCAATGGAAATACAATGGGAATACAATGGCAGTGACATCAGTTCAAGTTGGTGAGCAGTACACGCCTTAGGACATCAAGAGTCATGTTTCTGCGGTTGCTGAAAATCTGAGAAATCGCTGTTTCTCTTGTTTAACACGCTTTTCTATTGTTTTGGCATTTGCTGACCCTTGAGTAGGGCTTCTAGCTTGCCGTCCTCCGTCGCTTGTTGCTCTCGTTGTAGGCGCTCGAGAAACCGTTAGAAGCCAGGGTGCGCTGTGCCAACGACTCTTGTCATACTCTCGTCAAACTTCGTGACCATCGGTCCTTTGCATACCCAGCCTTTCTCGCACTTCCGGTGGTGTCTGAGCCTGACTTTTTTTTTTTTTTTGTCTAATGTACAGGCGAAGGCTACGAACCGAAGATTGTATTTACCACGCGTAGTTGTCACAAATTCTATCGTTAGAAGTTTGCGCGTGTTCCCGTTTGCAGCTCTTTTATGGGTGTCTGCGAACGGAAGCAAGCAAGCGTGTAGAAAACATTTTTTTCTGTTAAATTATCAATTTATCATACATACCACGAGCATCAAAATTTCCAGCAAATACGTTATTGTAATTTTTTCATTCGTCCAGAGTATCAGTATAGTCACCAGAACGGGATCAGAGGGCAATCGCCGAGGTAAAGAAGCTCCCTTAGGCGAATGGAAAATTACCATCTCGAGTATAATTATTGAAGAGGTTTAACCTGCCTGGAAGTACACGTGGCTTATATATGAGGGACGCCGTATTGCAGGGCTCGGGGTTAATTTCGAACACCTGGGGTTCTTTAATGTGCACCCGATGTACGGTAAAGGAATTCCTGGCATCAAAGTATGCCAAACTCATTTCCTGCGTCGTATTTATGTTCGCATGCCGATGTATAAAGACGCAGTAAGGATTCGATGACTTGTGTTCGATGAAACATATTTCGGTGAAACAACGTTCGACGGAACGGCGTTCGGTGATTGACGGAACCAGATACAAAAAATACCCTTTTTCCCAAGGCAAGTCTTGGAAAGGTTGTAACAAAGAGAAAAAAAAAAGGTTTTGAGGAAGGAGGAACGAGGCATTTTTTTTAGCTCGTGAAATTGCATCATACCCTTATCCGTACAACGCTTGTTCAACGGTAAGGCGCCCTCCTGACATGTTTTTACTCATAAGGCTGTATAGCTATTGAAAAACTGGTACGCTAGACCGAAATGCCAAAACAGTTATTTCCCTAAAATTGTACACAAGTCGGATGGTCCTGATGAACCTGAAAGTGCAACACCCTCCCCCCGCTCCACGGCCCTCTTTGCTTTAGGCTTAGCAGACGCGCATGCTTAAAATTATTACCACGACATATTATATTTGTCTTTGTTGACCATATAGAGGGCGCGCGCTCTATTGTCATGACGTTTTGTTGCTTGCCGTTCGGTTTTATGAGTGAAGTGGCGTTTTTTCCTTTGGTGTCGTTTCATTAAAAATTGATCACCCATTTAATTTTTCTACTTTATGTGTGCTAAATCACAAACATTGTTTGTCTTTTTTCCACCACCTGCTTGGTCTTCAAAGACCAGAGTATTTTACAAATAAAAAATAAGTATGCTATTCTGTCGCCTTTAAGTACAGAACAAAATGACAGTTTAGCCTACACCACCTCAGATGCACCATCGCCGCTAGGGAGGGCGAGTGCTTCCCCACATTGCTCCAGCGTGGCAAATTAGCGTCTGCGGAAATGCTTTTCACGAGGCTGCCCAGCCTAGAGTTACTGTGTAGGGGCAGTAAGTTGCTTCTTGCTACTTACGGTATATACAGTAATGCCCAGCTAACGCCCAGCGCCATTGAGGTTTTCGCGAAGTGCCGTCAAGGCCAATTACTTTCCTTTGGAAAAAGGAATCTTGTTCGTTTAACAACATTAACAAAAAAAAAA